>NW_010335283.1:34340-39045 GCF_000700745.2 Antrostomus carolinensis
GAACCGCTTCCCTCAGCCCACCGGGACGCCGGCACACCTCCGCCAGGGATGCTGCCGTGCAGGGTACGGCACACTTTTCTCTGTGTGTATTGCTTTCTTCTTCTGCATGTGGGTATGGAACAGTTTTCTTATGAACTGCAGTTCTTTGTTCTTGTGTGGGTAGCTCCTCAGAACCATAAGTGTGGTAGGCACATGGAAAACACCGCTGCTCTTGGTTAATTGGTGAACTGAGAGGTTAATTCTACCTGTTACACTGATGTAAACAAGGAGTAAATACAGTTTTGTCTGTGATGCTAAACTAAGATAAAAATGTACATAAATAAGAGTAGCTAAAGCCTGGAGTACTGGGGTGGGGAGTTGTCAACTTTTAGAGATCTACATTTTTTTATTTTTTATTTTAAATTGTAGAAGTTAGAGGCAAAGTTTCCCATGGGCCATGAGCAGGGGTAAAGACTGAAACCATACCATTCACATTGTCATGGAAGGGGTGGGCTTAGAAAGGCTTGCTGGTTTTGTTTGGCTGTTTGTAAAACCATGTGTAGTGGTTTTCTGCCAAACAACAAGAATAAAAGAGCTGGAGCTTAAAAACCTAAATACCCATAGTTTCTTCTGATTTTAGAGTAGTAAAGCCTTATGTGCACACACACGTGCATAAACTATAAGTGGACACAGTTTTACTTGTGTGCAAAATGAAGCGTTAGATTAAAATAACTGTTCTCACATCAGTGACAACTTCAAAAATAATATAAATGCTACAAGTATAAAAAGATACGGTAAGAAAAATGTTTCAAGCAAAGTAAATTTTCCTGGTTATTGATTCTGGGAGACCATTCTTTTCTTCATCACTCCTTTTCACACCACAGATGCCAAAATATGGAAATGTGAATACTAACACTGTAAAAAAACCTAAATATTTTGAAATGAGTGTTTATGTGTAGAATGTACACAGAATTCATAGTTTTAAAATGTGCATAAAATAGTATACTGTTGAAGCAATACTGTACAGTATCATGCTTTTCTAAAAGGGTCTTTTAATTTGAAGAATTTGATTTTGCTAAAGCAGAACACAGATGTGAAACAGGTAAATGTTTACTGGTAGAAGATACACAGGAGAAGAAATTCAACAGTATCTAAAGGACCATCATAGTAACAACAGTGGAACAATTAAGCTACAATTGCCTAGAAACAGCATAAGAGAGTGGAAAATTCAGTCTTGTGCATTGATTTAAATAAAAGCCTGCATGTATGTTGTTAGATCATATTGAAAGTGACGTTGTGTGAAGAGGATTCAGCCACTGAAGTTGTACTGGTGTAAGCTTAGGCAGAATTTGGCCCTGCCTATCCTATATATTATACATGCACCGCTCAGTCTCTTCTTTTGTTTTGCTCCATTCTGACCTAATGGTTGTCTCTTTTGTCTGTGATGCTGACTTCATCCTTGACCCTGGCTTTCTTCCTCTCTCTGTATCTCCTGTGGCTGTGTGTTACTGCTCTGATTGCTTGAGCCATCTATTTTTCTGCTGGAATTTCATCGTCACTGAAATCTCCTCTTAAGAAATCGGATTATTTAAAGCTATCATTGAAGCTACGTGCTTTCCTAATTTGAAATGCTTGTAGTTTGACCTTAATGTTTCTCACCATCTCGGACCAAGCAGAAACATTAAAATTAATCCAGTTAAAGCAAATTTTAGTGTAAAAATATGACCATTTTCATCTTCAGCTATCCCTACCAGCTCTTCATTGAGCTGTTCAAATTTTCTGTCCTTGGATTGTCCTCCATGGATTTTCTCCAGACTACCTTTTCATCTGAAGGCTTGACTTTCCATTCCACCTCTCCTTAGGAAGTACCTTTCATCAGAGCTGTGTGGGTACCAAATGCTGTCAAGACCATGGTACACAGAGCTTTGTTTGTGTTTTATATATACTATGCAAGAGTGCCTGGGATAAACAGGCCATCTACCAGAGATAATACCCCTAACTTTGTCCAAAGGGTGTATTTTGAATTAAAACAAGAGGAAATTGGGTTTTCAGAGTTGAGAGGGAATGGTTAGGACACAAAGCCTGTGGCTACAAGAATACTGAATATAATAGGGATCATGATTGAATAACCTCTCAGCCTTTCCTCTGCATGAACGGCAGTGTTCCTAGTGCAGGCAGGCATTACAGTTGCCTTACTCTTGAAGGAAGACACCCTGCTAAGTTGTATGCTTCCACAACAGTTTAAAGATCCTTGTAACTAAGACAAATATGAAGACTTCTCAGATTTCCCAGCAACTCCAAATTAAAGCTATAATGTTTGTGTGAGTTTTTCCCCCCCTGATTAGCACCATTCTCCATTCTGTCCTTTGTTACAGTTCTACCAGCATTGTTTACAAAACTGCTCCTAAGCTGCTTCTGCTATCTGGAAAACACCACTTTTCTCAATCCTTCCATCCAATCCTACTGCTTCCCATTTGTTTTCAAACTTTGTATGATAATACCAGTTTCTGAGTGACTCCTTTTATTTTGCTACAAATTCCAGTTAACAGAGTGACAAAAGAGAGAATAGAAGAGATTGCTGTGAGGCTGAGCAACATATGAAGAGTACCTGGACTTGCACAAATGTCAGTTTACTGCTGCATTTGTACTAAAAGCAGCAGCGTCTCAACACCTCATGTTAGTGGAATACATGGGCAAGCCACTAGGTAGCTGACAGTGCCTATGAATTAAGTACAAACAGTCACCATTGCCTCCCTCACTCCCCTTTCGGGGATGCTAGTAGCAAGTCCATTTCCAGTTAGGCAAAAGAACTGGAATACCTCCCTGTGTTACTCGTGAATTAAATTCATTTTCAGTTGTCTTCTTAGCATTAGGTATTTTAGAAATGCCTGTTGAACAACAATATTTCAGATTTCACACATAAGTGTTTGGTCTTGCTGCTTTCTTGAGCAGTGACATTATTTTTGATCCATTTAACTAATCATTGCCATATTTTGTAGCTATAATAGGAAGCAGTTGCATAATCAGCTTGCACATTTCTG
This sequence comes from Antrostomus carolinensis, assembly GCF_000700745.2. Classification (NCBI taxonomy): domain Eukaryota; kingdom Metazoa; phylum Chordata; class Aves; order Caprimulgiformes; family Caprimulgidae; genus Antrostomus; species Antrostomus carolinensis. The sequence goes on from NW_010335283.1 coordinate 37,361, forward strand.
TAGCTGTGCCATATGGGCCTGTGGTTTGCATACCACAGAGTGAAGAACAAAAATAAAAATCAGAAAACAGTCCTCAAAACTCTGCCCAGGAAAGCTTGTGTGGAGCCAAACCTTCTACTTGGAGCATGCCCACACCAAATTATAGCACTAACTATTTCCTCACAGAGGATATGAAAGAGATCCACAAACTCCAAAAACGGCATTGTGTGGGAGGACATTTGGAAAAACTAATGCACTACATGCCACCCTGCAAAAACACACTACAACAGAAAGCAGGCAAAGAGAAATAGGCAAGGCAGTGTGACACAGTAAGTTTTCTAGATGAGTTTCTATGCTTAGAGGAACATCAGAGAATTACAGCATTTCAGGACTCCAAAAAGGTTCATTTTTCCCTTTTAAATGACTGCCCTGCCTATTCCAGATGCAGCCCTATGTGCTACTTTGTAGTGCTCCTCATCTGTCTGGACAGGGCTTGCTTCATACACCCAAACATCTAACTTGGTTAACAGGGAAAGCGCGGCTCCTACTTACTCACCAGAGGTCACAGTAGACTAGAAACATGGAATGCTTTCCCATGCAGAGAGGAGAAGAAACAGGACAACCTTCCTATACCATCACTTACTGTCCTCCCTGTGCTTAGAGCCTGGGAAGGACCTTCTGCAGTACCCTGACCCAGGGCTACGCCTGTCGCAGGGAATGGAGGCCACAGTAAACATCAACATTTTCCTTTACCACCTCACACAAGTTACCAGCTGTTCATGTAATTAGGAAAGTCAGCTCACTACAGTTTTGCATATCATAACAATGAAGCTAGTTTTCATTTTATTACCTGTAGCTGAGAGTAAGGAGGGGGGAAAAAAAAAACCACACAATTTTCTTTAAAAATAAATGAATTAGTCAAGTTGCAGCAAACTACTCACAAGGGAATTCATCCCTGGAACTTCATACAGAACAAGCTCTGCAGTGCACCAGTGCACATTTTAAATAATGCCTTTCTGAGGCATGTTATCTTCTCCTCTTAGTGAAAGGGGGGAAAAAAAAGTTATATATCCAAGTTCAATAACTATTATCTCTACAGTAGTATTGGAGACAGCTGACTTTCAGGCATGACTACTTTCAGTATGGGCAGATTGCAAGAAATTAATTGCTTTTCTCAGATTTTAAGTATCATTGCCCCAAGGGAAAACCAAAGTGGCAACAGAAGAATGCTACAGGTACATCACAACCCAGACTTAGTAACTGTTCTGATTTACTGCTGGGCTGGGAGACCCTACAAATCAGATTACTTAGTTCCCTGGACTAGGACACATGGTTCCTGATTTAAATTTCTGTATTGGCTGCCTTTGGCCAAAGAACCTGGGAGTTTGAACCAGGAGCACATACAGTTACATGCAAAAAGAGCTGGCAGGCTGAAAACACACAGGTCAAGACCTACCTGTCTGGAAAGCTTCCATGGAGGGTCTCTGCTGTGCACCTCTGATAGAGGAGAGAAGTAATGGAGAACCAAGATGATGAGTGCTGGATTTCTTCCTCAATAAAATCCAGCTATAATAATACTCTCGTCAGGGCCCATCAAAGGCTGGCAGCTCCCTTACTGCTGGGAGGGATCCCCAAGCAGGCAGGGCAGACCTCACCAGCCAGGCTCATCCCACTGCCCCCAGCCAGGAAGCTGAGCTGAGCTCAGC
>NW_010335283.1:39055-46603 GCF_000700745.2 Antrostomus carolinensis
GCTGAGCGGAAAGCTGGGGCCCACCCTCAGCCTCCACCTGGCACCTCCCTGGGCATAGGGACAGTCCAGAGCTGAGCCAGGACACCAGCCCACAGGCTGGGACCATGGGCAGGCAGAGCTGTGGGGAGCTGGAGACCAGCACTGCTACAGCATCACCAGAGCTCAGAGCAACCGCCCAGCTGGGCTGACACAGGGCCCTGGGCAGGGTGGGGAGAGGCCCCAGGTGGGGCTGGTCAGGGCTGATCTGAATGTATGTAACCACTTCCAAATGGTTTCTGCAATGAGGAAAAAACCTCAAAATCATCCTAATATGATGGGTTTCCTCCTTTTGTAAAATTCCCATTTGTTTCAGTAGTAAAAATTAGCATCTCTCCTGAGGAGGGGAGGGGAAGGAATTGGTTATGAATTTTTGGTTATCCTTTCTACTCAGGACTACAACATGATGTAATGTGCAAGTGAAAATGCATGCTTCAAGGTTCAGTATTTAAGTCTTTCAGCAGGTGGAACTATGCAATTGAAGAATACTGTATGCACATTTTCTGAACTCATCTGTACTTTTATTCCATTCTTACTAGAATATTGCAAATAATCTACAACTCTACTTTCTAGGTGATACAGAAACCGTTTTTTTTTTTCCCCCAATTTTCAGCCATGTGGGATCACCAAAATTAGCATGCACTTCAAGATTTTTTCTGCTTCTTTTAGTAATCCATTTTGCAAATAAAGCTGCGTAAAATGTCCTATGAATTAGAATTAATTATCAAAGAGAACTGTCTGTAGACTTAAAAATTTGTTATTCTTGGTTAAAATGCTGTTACAGACATCCCAACAAAACAGGCATTTATACTCATTTTACTTTCTGTTCTGACTCTGCTTATTGTGAATATTTGTGAATAATATTGTGAATAGGCTGAACACAACCATGCCCATTGAGCACATGCTGCTAACAGCAGCACACAACCCATTTCAGTGCCTTCAAAAAGGTTACAGGTGTTTATAGTTATGTACACACTTAAGTGCTTGGTTGGCTGAAGTCCAATATAGCAGCTCACAGACCATTATTTCACATGCAAAAAATTGGTTCAAGAACAGTCATGTGTACAATTATAGGCTAATTTCTTGGTCTTGATTACTTTGAGATGTTGAGAGATTTCCACAGGACACGCTCTATGGTCTTGCTTCCAGAGAAACACTAAAATCAGTCCACAGCCAACTGGCAATGTCAAAATACAAGCTAGCAACTTTTCCCACAAAACATCCTCAGCTCTCTGCACAAGGCAGCCCAGGTGAACAAGACCTTTTGTAATTTACAGTAGTATTGCTGCAGTGAATTTCAGAGGTACTGTGGCAGAGATTAAAACTCTGCTTGGATTACAGCATACAGTAATGAAATAAAACAAAACCCTGTGGGCCCATCTGTAATGCTCAGTGGGTATTTTCACATCCAGACTTTTTCCCTAAATTTTAATTGTTTTAAGTTATCTGTAAGCAGCCAGGTGCTATTCTCCAATAGCACTGGACATCTCATGACTGTATTGCTCTACACGTCTCAGGCTTGCTCTGATTTTGTGGAAGAAAATACCTGGGTCCCTAAAGTCCCCGTGCTGCACACATGAAGAAGCTGATGGCTTGACTAAGCAGAGCATCAGGGCATCCCTGTTCTGCCTACACCCATCAGGAGGTTGCAGACCTGGCTGTCCTGTACCAGGGTTCAGTGCCAGGGCTCAGCCCTGTAGGCAGCCGCATTCACAGCACAGGTAGAACTGAGTTCATCACAGGAGTACTCTGACTGCGATCTGTACCCAAGGGAACATTACATGCTAGACACTTAACTGATGGTTTAAAGGCCAGGCGGTTTCAGGCTGTGGATTGTACTGTCACACACCCAGTTAATCCTCAGTCTGCAGACCAGCACCCCTGCCCAGAGGAGGCACAGCGTTTTCCCCGTGTGCTTCTCCCTGGCATTCCTTATAGTCTTCCTTAGGCACCTTTTCATTATTCAAAATTATTTCAGTGTGTATGATCAGAAAAAGGTATTAAATTGCTCTGTTCCTTTCACAGGCAGTTCTTGGAACTTTAATGATGGTTTAGTCCATTTTCCAGGAAATGCCTCTACCAAGGAGAAATGCCTGAAGAAAAGTTTTCTCGCTGGATAACCCAGTGTTTCCATTACAATCACATAACGTCTAATTATATACTCCATAAATCTTCATATTTTGTTATGAAGCTTATAATAACAAAGTCTGATAAATAGATTCTCTCCCCTGGCCACTACCAATTGAGTAGAAAAAATACTTATTTATGAAGCTTTATTAATAAAATGTGAATAATTCAAACAGCTTCTTCAGTGAAGAAACAGCAGCAGAGTATATTCTTATTTGCATATAAATGAAATGATGCTTTAGTGTCAGAGTGAAGAATTAAATAACATGAATTTTTACAGTGCTCTCCTGACAGCCTCATAAATATTATGGTCATAAGTTGCAGTTTCCTAAAAATCTCATTTTTTCTTTTATTACAAAAATATGACCAAAGGGCCAAGTCCTGCTCATTTTACATGTGTGAGTATTCCCAATGACAACACAATTATTCAGTTAGTGAGGTTACCAGATTCAGCCTTATGTCAGATACTCAAGCAAAAGCACAGTGTTATCTACATATCTATTAGGAGAACAGAGTCTCTTACTTAACCATAAGAAAAACCTTGTATGTTGGTAAAATATAGAGACCAACAAAGACAATTGTAACTCTACATTCAAATAGATGCTCCAAGACAACACACAACATGGGGTAAGGAAAAGCACTCGGCTGATATCCATAAGATGCCACTTTTCCTCTTAGTTATGTGGGTACTAGTTTGGCCAAGCCCAGTATTCCTACTAGGCCATAAGCAATCCCAAAAGCTGCAGCAAATATAAGAACATTTAAATTACTTTAAATGGATTGTTGCTGGTGAGGAAAGCTTTGATTTTGTCTATTTTAATTTCATTGAAAAGCTGAAAAAGTCTCTGAAGCACAATGCCAGACCGGCTATCTTGCTTTGCTTTTGGCTGCAGTCTCAGTCATTTGCTCAGCCACATTTGACAAGCTGAGCCCTCAACAGTCTGCAGTATTTGCATGTGGAAGGACTGGATTTGGGTAGAGAGAGCTAAGCTGGATGAAGTGCACTGTCCTAGGGGGCAAATAAAGGCAAGGACCAGGGACACTACTTAAGAAACTCCTCTGAGCAGTCTCAGCAGCTGGGACAAGAAGTGGGTGCCACCATCTACCTGTTACTGGTCAGTGATACTGTTCTGGCCGCAGTGCTGTCCAAGTGGAATAGGATAATCAAATATGGAAAGGAAAGCTAGATCTGGGGTGGTAGGAGGAAAAGAATTATTTATAGAGGTTTTGGAGAGTTTATAAAAGTATATAAATTTATTTATGAAGTCTAGAAAGGAGGAACTATGGGAGTATATAGTCTGATCTCCTGTAAATTACAGGCAACTGTATTTAACCCTGAATTGAACCTGCTGTACTCAAAACACATCACAGCCTGCGTTTGGCCAGCCTGCATTTTCCAGGAAGGCAGGAGTCTCGACCTGAAGACATCAAGAGCCAAGGAATCAACCACAGCCTTTAAATGTTTCTTCCAAGGGTTATTTATTGTCAGTGGCACTGAATTATGTACTGAAGATGACACTATTTGAATTTGCTTCATTACAGCTACCAGGCATTATTCCTTTTTACATCACTCTCTGGAGGATTCCAGGGCCCTTTGTATTCAATATTTTTCCCAATCCATATGTGTACACTGCTGTCAACTCACCTTTCAATCTTTTTGATCCAGTGGATAGATTAAGATTTTTAGTTCTTCAATTCCATGGCATTTTCTCTGACTCCAGATCATTCTGTAGCTCTTCTCTAGACTTCATTTTTTTTGTATGCATATTACAATGTGAGCACCATAAGCGTGCACACCATGCCTTCATCACCCTCAGCAATTTCCATGTACAGGTAAAAGTTGCCCCCATTAACATCTGGACCCTATCTGTATGTCAAGGTTTGCAGAAACCCTTTTGGCTAGCACACACGTGGATCCCACATTGAGTTCCTTGCCAGCTGACTCCTCAGTCCTTTTCAAACTTTTCCATTGTGTAGGAGAACCTACATTCCTTTTTCTTAGGTATATGTCTTCTATTGACTTTATTGAAACATACTTTGTTTGAATAGGATCCAGTTTATAAAAGGTCAAGAATTCCTCTGCATCTTTGCCTGAGGTCATTTTTATATCTATTTTTAACTCCCTTTAAATAGGCTGTAGAGGCTGCTATATTCTAGTATATTTTCTGACACCACAGTAATTCTTACACTTCAGATATAACTGATCAGAAAATACTGGCAGAGACAGTCACTGCCACATCCGAGTGCGTTATTTCAGGGCTGCGTAGCATCGAGAAGTGCTCATTTGCATGTGAGAGCAAAGCTGGCAATCTCAGCTGCTGTGTAAAATGGTTAAGGTATGGAAATGGAAAATGAAAAACAGAAAAAAGGACTTTAGTCCCATGGTTTTCAAATCAATCTCTTCATGTTAGTGCAAGACTCATGAGTCCTGAATGATTGAATTTGACAGTATTCCTAAAGGGCACAATAGCATGAAGAGATTTGTCTCAACCTGGTGCTAAAGAGAGAAAATTTTGCCATAGAATCATATTGCCTAACAAAAAGAAGAATTAAAAGTTGGAAAGCATCTGTCATTTGGGCTAACAAAGACTGAAGAATATATTTAACAGTCAACACTATCATCAAAATTTAATTTTGTATATATGTGTGTGTGTATATATATATATATATATATTTAATAGTGCCAGGGCAATAACCACCTTTATTTGCTCGTTTCTAAATTGTTTCTGATTTCTAATCCTAAGTTTCTAATTTATGAGCAGATATTCTTGGCAGCAGGGGGATGTAAGGATCTCCTACCTCTGTCTGTGCTGGATACATTCATCAATTATCTTCCTGGATCTTGCTTATCTTTTTTTTCCAAGGCTGCAGGACAGTACAAACACAGGGAGACTTTTACTAGTTTAACTGACCTAGGAAGAGGTCAATAGGCATGCCCTAGTGTCAGCACGGACTCTTTTAGATCTGTCATCAGATACCAAGTTTGATGCAGCTGCAGATTCTGGCAGCGGTGGATGCACTTGCACAGCAATGTTTGGATCCCTTCTTGCCAAGCTACCAGAGGTGGGCTTTGGCAATTGGTTGTCAGGCATAAGGAACATTCTGCATGGGCCTGGCTTGTCATTTGGCTTCTCATCCTTCAGATCCAACCAAGAGATAAAGCCACAAGAGAAGACAATGCAGCAGTCTGGCCCACAGAGCGTTAGACCTGCTGCTTTGTTTGCAATATTCAGATGATGTAGTATCTTCTCTTTCCTTCTGAGAAGTTCCTACCTTGGTGCATTGTTAGAATTGGAAGCTCAGTGTTGAAAGAGAAGATGGAGCCTTCTCTGCCCCAACAGTGAAAAAGGGGTTTCTGCTTACCCAAGCCAGCAGAAAAGGAGTGTCTCATGCTGTAGCGAAGGCACAGAAGCTGTGCCTTTACCTATTTATATTCATTCTGAATAAAACAAAAATAGAGATACTTAAGCAAATACTAAGGAAATATAGTGGAAATGGTATACATAGTCTGTCACTCTCCTGTGAAAATGTACATGAAGAAAGATGTTGATGAAAGGTGACTTGTGAGAAGATATTAATATGAGGAGTGTCATAGCCAGTTTGAATGAACTTCCTCCTTAAACAGAGAAGCAAGAAAGTAAAAAGCCTTTTTTAGAGAGATAAATGAAGGTGAGCATCAAGGCTGGCATTTCTGGCAGACTTAAAAGAGTAGGACAATAAAATAAGAGACAATGTTACATTATATTACAAGTGCATTTATGTTCATGAGAACAAATAAATGGAAATTGGCCATGATGGAGAACCAGAATCACTGGAAAGGCAGCATGAGAGCACAACACATTTGGATCAATAGGAAAGGAGGAAATGGAGAAGAAAAATGATCAAGGTAGACAAATGACCTGGGTCTAAATTAAAATGGTTTTAGGTGCTGGAACCAAGGTAAATTGAGATATTGCAGGGAAAGAAACCACAGCTAGACAAGGTCTAGATCAGAAGATGTAATGAAAAGGATTTCTCACCATGTATGAATGCAACTGAAGTGATGGGGAGAAAGGTAACACGGATCTGACTGTCAGAGAAATGCCAAGAATGGGAGCTGTATAGAAATGGTGATGAGTGAGCACTCCACCTGATGACAACCCCAAGGCAGCGAGGCCAAGGAGGCTGGCTGAAACCCTGACCTGGCCGGGAGGCAGCAGAGGTAAATATGCAACTCATAAATAATCACCAGTTATTTTGCAAGTATTAATTTGGAAAAGTAATCCATGGTTCAATACAGTATTCAGAAATGGCTGCAGGTAAGATTGTCCCAAGAGGTTAATTTACAATGACGGTGCCTGTCACTAGCAAGAGGACAAGCCTGAGCTCATGAACGTTTATGCTGCCCTTCCAAGTTCTGCAAGATTGCATGGCTAAAAGAAAGAATAGAACTTGGGCTGCCTTGTTTTGTCATTGTCCCTCATTTAATAATCTGCCACCCTTAGCTGAAATTATAGAGAGTTAGTGCACTTGGTTAAATCTCAAGCTGCTGCTGCACTGGCTTATTAGAGCTCTTAACAGAAAGTGCAAATTAGAACAACTGTTGGAAAAAAACCGTACACACATCAAAACAAACCCCCTAAAAACACCAGAGCAGGTCAGCAACTCGTTTCTGCACCCTCTTTGTAAATTGTGTCACAGGAGACTGCACAAGCTAGCAAAAGTGGCGGAACCTGTTTGAGCTTTTAAGGTTACTCTAAGCACAGCTTATTGTAAGGTAATAGCCAAGTTACAATGTTGTCTTGGGAACTTTGGCAGCCTCCGTTGTTATTTACCAAGGGGTGCAGTTAGATACTGCTACATGAAGTGTGCAATAAATAAGCGTCTTATAGTTCATACTCTAGTGAACAAGAGTATTGATGCATTATCAAATGCAGGACAGACATTCTTTAACAAGAGCAACTTTTTTTTTTTTAATCTTAGAATAAAAAGAAATAATGACCAAAATGAATAAAAGGCCAAAAGTGCTAAATTATTTTATTTACAAACACACAGCTGCATTGGCTCGTCCTGGTTTTTAGCTGCAGAAGAGCTGTAAAATCCCACCGCTGTAAACACCAGCAAAACACCACTAATTCCAATAAATATTCTCCTTTCCCGGTCCTGCTCATCGCTGGTGAGCGGCTACAGCGCGGAGCGGGATCACGATCGTGTTTCCTTTCGGTTTGTGCCCTGTGCGATCCCTTTTGTTTGGCAACGAGGTGGCACCGCAAAGCCGCGAGCCCGGGTCCGTTCTCCGCCAGCGCAGGTGGAAGCGCAGAGCCGCTCCAGGGGCTCGGCTGGGGAACCGAGTTCGGAGCAGCGCGGAGGAGAGCGGGGCCTGTCCGGGGAGGGGGGCGCTTCGCA
>NW_010335284.1:0-9835 GCF_000700745.2 Antrostomus carolinensis
ACAAAGTGGCCCCTTCCCCCACTACCAAAAAATACAGCCCCTCCGCCCCCCCCCAAACCCAACACACCTGTTTTTCCAATTTCTTTTCAGGATGATCTGCCCAGCAGAGATAGGTACCTTTTTAAGCTACCTGAATGAAAAAGAGGTGGCCTTCTGGGCCAGTGGACCGTTTTCCCAATTCTGTGTGAAAGAAATTTCCCTGAAGTGGAAAGGAACAGATGGAAGGACACTGACTTCAGCATGAGCCACAGAGCATTCCTTCTCCCTTGACATTATTTAAGAGTTATCACAGTGAAGAGAACCAATCTTGATAACATGCACCATGCAGTAGAGAAGGTTATTGACTTGTCACCACGGACACTGCATACTCAGTAGTGTCTCTGTCCAAAACAGAATTCCAGGGAAAGATATTTGAAACAGGCTTGTATTGTTTTGAGTGCTGTCCAACAAAAGAAATAGGTATTTTACAGATGAAGTCTCAATTTAATTTTTCAGTATTTTTACACTGTAGTTCATGAAAACTGAAAATCCATAACAATGCATCAGAAAAAATATTCTCTTGGGTGAGTATATGGCTAAGCGAGCACAGGTAAGGTTGATAAGAAAACACCATGGAAATATTTAGCTCTTGCCTAGCAGCCAGTTAGGGAGCAAGGGAAGCCTGAAAAGATGAAGAGTCTATTTACTTACCATCTTCTGGGAGAATCTCCTTCTTTATACCAAACTTCTTCAAGACAGCTGCAGATATTGCAAGCAGCCCTTACTGGTTTGTACCTCTGTGAGTAGCAGTTGCCTCTTCATCATTAGGAGCTTCCTCATGCGTCCAGTGGAGCAGCGGGCTGCACTGACTGCTCTGAGGTTGCTGTGAAAGCCCTGCATAGGACCCTCTTCTCCCTGTCTCCATGGGTAGAAGAATGGAGCAGAGGAAGCCGGTGGATCTGGTGCTCAACCTGGTTGAGCTCCATGTATTGCCACACCTCCTCTTGGTGTCTTCTGCTTTTGAGGTGTTTGGGATGTTATACAGTGACTTGGTCTTGAGTCGGCACGGGGCATTTAGCTCTTGATGGTATAATGCTGAATTTCCCTGCTGTGACAGCTGGAATTAAAAAGCTTGAAACCTTTTTTCCAGGTAGCCATAAAAATATGTGGGTTTAACTTTGGTACTTTGGGACTATGTTTGTAGCCTGATAGAGCAAGGGTTAGCCAGAAATGTGGAGCTCTGAAGGGCTGTGCCAGCAGCCGGGCTTAGCCTGCTGAGAAAATGAGGTGCTGAATACCAGATGTGGTGCAATAAACACCATCCAGCTTCTAGAGTGAAAGCAGGGAACCTGTCCAGAAGACCCAGAAAGTAAACAGAGAACCGCGGGAGGAGCACATGCAGAGAAGCCGTGCAACCACAATACAAACTGGTCATGTAAAAATACAAGCAGCATTAGACACAAATGTGTACCTGGAAATAGAGCAAAGCACACCAGTCCAGACTGTCGTCACCTCAGGAGAACAGTACAGAAGCTTTTGGTGTGGATGAAAGGATGGCAGCAGACTTGGATTGGTGGTATCTGTTATCACATACACAGCCTTTGGCTTTGGGAGCTTGTTGGGCTTTTTCTCATTGCAAATGGATGCAGTTTCATCATGCTCTAATTTTTATTTTAGATTATCTTGTATATCAAAACCTGTAAGATTTTAAAACCTCTAAGTATATAAACTAAAGCTCTCCTCTCTTAAGGGTTGCTTCCTTTTGAAACAGTATTTTAGAATGCTGTTTGTTAGCGTAGGAGTGTGGTGATAATAGGTTTTTTTGTGAGAATTGGATTTTTTTTGGTGGAACTGTAAGTAAACTTATTTTCTGGTTATCAGGCTGGTGAAAATATTGAGATCTAAGGATCTAAGTTTTCTGAATCAAAATGAAATACTATTAAAGAATAGAAGTTATGTTAATATGTTTCAGAATTCTGTGACAGCTAATGAATAATTACTTAGGCATTTTAGTTTATATGGTCAGCTAATGATACAATATTTACATGCTATATAAACATTTTCCTAACAGAATTCAAAGACTTAAAATTGGAGAAAAAAAGTTGTGTTTTTTTTCTTATATCTCAAGTTGCTTGGGAGCAGTTGTGAGCCTAGTGAATTTGAAATTGCTAACAAATACCAAAAATTACTACAAAGGTATAAAATATGTTACATGCCAGAATGCAAGAATCCTGAGTCACTTCTTTATCATAGTTTCCTTTGGCACTGTGCTCTTAGTGGATGGTTCAGCAACATATTGTGAAGGTGCTCTGTCACATTAACCGTGGTTTGCTATTAACAAAGCATCAGGAACAGGTAAAATTGCTTTACTTAATTAGTGTGGGGATTAGCCCAATCTCCACAGCTGTTTAGGATGAATAGGAATGAGGGTGGGTTAGGCCACTGGTAACTGGGTAACAGCCAGATATCCCTTTTGAGTGATCTGTTCATGCCTGCTTCCTGGGATGGCCTTGCGAATAAGTATGAGAAATACACCTCTGTACTCCTTAGCTCTCTAAGCGTGGTTTCTGTGTTTCTAAAACATTGCTACTAGAACTTGCATATATCCTTGAGGTTCATTTGCTTTGTGTGCTGAAGAAACATACAAGAGAGAGAGGAAGCCTCATTGCAGAGCCCTGTGTTTGTTGCTGATGTCCTGAGAAGTGAGGAGACAACCTGGGAGAAGCTTTCATCAGGAATCTCCAGCCGTAGCAGCTGTTGCCTCCAGAAAAATTTAATGCCATTTTCAGTAGTGCATGCTGTTTGCAGTGTCCACCTGTTTCTGACTAGAGCACTGGAAATAATCTATCAATAGTACCATCCAGGTATCCATTCTACTAGGGCTCCAAAAATTTAAATTTGTGGCCAGTATTATAAGTGTCAATTTCTCTCTCTTTCCTAGTTTGAATGTCCTTAAATCACGTTTTGCCTGTTACTGAATAACATTAAACGTTTAAGCAAAGCTGGGCATTTTGAGTGCAAAGACTCAGTTCATTTTGCTCTCTGGCATATACACCAGAATATTGTGTTTGCATTTTGGAGATGCTGAGTAGGCTACACAAAAAGAAAAACAGATTGAAAGACAGAAAAATAGATCAGTGTATAATGGTTGTACGGGACAGACTGAAGATGTATAAAATCTCTTTATTAGAGAGAAAATATTTGCTTAGAATTTTCTGTTCTGCCAGTGAGTACCTCATGGTGGGAAAAAAATAAATTCTGAACTGCAGCATTTAGTTGCCTTCTGTTACAGATCTGTGGCTCTATGTGCTCATCAGATTTAGGACCTGTTAAAATTGTTTTCAACATCTTAGTTACTTAACCAAGAATTACTGTTAAAATTTGCATTGCTTGTTAGGTTTCCACTCAGTTTCAGTTTTTATCCATCTCTTGTGCACCTAGGGGAGCTCTTGACTAGGCTTCACCATACCATCAGTTCCAAGGCTCAATCTAGCACTTGTGAGATGCTCTCTTCACGACCCACAACAATAAAGTGTTGGAGGAAGGTAGAACGAATTGCCATCTGGGGAATCCCACCAACAGGGGACATGGCCAGAAGATGAGCCTTTAATGCATTGGTCTTAGCTTTCTGTTTGTAGGGAGAGTCACCATGGCTTTTGATGGTGCCCCAACAAACTCTTGGGCAGGAGTCATCTCTTAGTGCAGGAGTTTTGCCTGTTAATTTATTCCTCTGTATGACAAAACTTCTCTGTAATCTATGGCAAGCTCAATGCCAGTCCTCAGAAGTTTCCTTGAGTAAACAAGATTTGTTCTGCACTGTTATCTTCATGTTAGCAGCCACAGACAGTCTTCTGAAAAGGAAGCACAAACTGTCACCATTTCTCATTTATAGTTGCAGTTTCTGGAATATATTCCCTTCTCTTGTTTTAATTCTCCAAGATTTTCTGAAGCAACTATCCCTCAGACTACAAGAACCATTAAACTTCTGAAAAAATGCAACGAAGTGCTGAGTAGAATAATGAAAATGTATTTGTGTCCTCCTCAAACTTATTTATGCTCACAGGCTGACTGAAAAAAAAACTTCCTTTTCTTGCTTTAAGAACAATTGCTTGTTACAAATGATTGTAAAAGTCGATGTATTTTAAATGTTAACTATGAACTTCGACTAACAATCCTTATAAACACTATCAGGAGTCTGCTAACTGCTACTTTATTATGTAGAACTTCTTTCTTGAAGGTGTAGGTATTATTCTCTGCCAGTATATCTGTATGTTTGTATGTGATGGGAGGGAAGCAGTGCAGCTGTATGGCTGACATACTTAGTGTATCTTTCAGTGTAATCAAAGAGCTCATCTCCTTCTCTCCTTTATTGCAGTTTCACCTCCTTAAATGTCCGTCTGTTTCTTGAAGATGAGGAAAATGATTGCATGCTTCTTTCTGCTGTTGGGACATACGCTGCTTTCCACTGTTTCTATCATGGCAAAAGATCTCCCTGGAGGACATTTCATCCGAAGAAGGGATGTTAACTCACGATCTCTACTAGGTAAGTTACAAAAAAACCCCTTAAAAAACCCAGCCACAACCACTGAAGGCCATCACAAATACACAAGATAAAAGGCATGAGCAGCTGGCCAAACCTTGGCTGAGTTAGTTCATAATAAAAAGCAGGAATATGAGAAAGTTTGTTGACCAGTTAGCAGCTGTTGAAAGAAGGTGTTTACTTTTGGGGTACTAGATCTACTTTATGTAAGTGGTATGAAATAAATATTTGCTACAGGATTGTTGTCTTGGAAAAAAGACTATATTTTCACTGTTTAGAGAAAATGCATATTGGTCCATGGAGGTTCTGCCAAAGCTGCCTTTTACCATGCCAGCAAGTTGTAGCTGTCTGTATGGACATGCTGTGCATAAGGATGATTGAATGGAAATCAGTGGCTATTGAAATGAGGCTTGTCATTACACTACTTGATGTTAAACCCTTCATTTTGTTGGGTTAATTTTATTTCATAGAATCATAGAGTCATAGAATGGTTTGGGTTGGAAGGGACCTTAAAGGTCATCTAGTTCCAACCCCTCTGCCATCAGCAGGGACACCTTCCACTAGATCAGGTTGCTCAATGCCTCATCCGACCTGGCCTTGAACACTTCAAGGGAATAGCTTGTTTTTCCTCTTTTGCAAAAAATCTGAGCACTGGATCTAGCAGTTGTAGCTTGTGGCAGTCATATTTTAAAACATAAAGTTCATCTCTCTCTTGTTGATCATTGCCTGTATGTCATCAGGCAGTTTGCTGGTCAGCTTTTTCATCTGCTAACAGTTCGTGACTTAGAATCATTTTCTTTTGCTCATTGTTTAAAGCAATTGTCAGATTATGAAAACATAGCAGAGATGGGGTTTGGACATGGCCTATCATTAGGGATTCATGATACACATCAATAGTAGATGTAATAAAATATTTCTCTCCAGCCAGTGGGAGAGGTTAAGTGGCTTGCCTCCCCATAAAGGTCACTTATCCAGGGTGATCATGAGGAATGTGAAATGTCCTGCAACAGATGCATTGGGAAGAAAGAAGAAACAAAGCCAGAACGTGGGAGAATGGGTGACACAGAGGCGAGCACCAAGTTTTATCAGTGAAACTCTGCTTGAAACAAAACATAATCCTTTAAATATGTAGAATTCCATAAAGTACCATTCACAATTTGTCCTTTGTTAACTTACAAACATTGTTTTTCAATTCTTACAGAACAAATTTAAGTCAAATGACAATAGGTTTCCCTTTCTCATTATTCTTTCTCAAAACTATATGTGATCTTGAGACACCTGAGGTTCTACAACTAAAGGCTGAAATCCAGAGCTCTGAAGATCTAGTCCATCAAAAAAGATGGGTGTGGAACAGTAAAGAGAAATACTCATGTTCTCACCTTCCTCAACAAGACTCTTAAACTTTCTAAAATCCTAAACCCTGAAATAGCAGCCCCTCCTGAATATTTTAGGGTCCCCAGAAAATACCCTAAGTGAAGTTATTACTCTAAGAAATATACCACCTGTCTCTCTAGAGAATGAATGAAATAGCAAGGTGTTATGTGGAGAAACTAAAAGGTGTCATGTTTCTAAGCTCGCCTTTTTTCCCTATGATTTTTTAAAAAATTGCTTTTATAGCCTCTTTTCATATTTTAAATAGTGGAAAATGTATTAAAAGAATTGGCACTCAATAGAAATAAAAAAAAAATAGATTAAATTATTTCTTTCTTCTTTCAAAAGCCAAGCGATTTGTGGTCCCTGCATTTGGAAAATTCTGGATCCCTATTCAGTTTGGCATGTGCAGGATGCAAACAATTCTGACAACTCTGACTGAAAGGACCTTTTCAAGACATTAAATGATGCAAGAAACTTGGGACATTCTCTGGTCCACCCCATAAAATTACGTGGCAGTTTGGAGTCAGACTCTCGGGCCTTGCATTCAGTTACAGTAAATTAGGTCACCTGCTTCAGATTCAGCAGTACATACAAAAGTGGCGTGGTTAAAACGTGCCTCTCTGTAAAGAACAGCATGTGTAGAATGCATGCCACTCTGCTGGAAAGATGCAGTGTTCCTTAAATTACATGAGAAAGAACGAGGCCAAACCATGATCTCAGCGACATCAAGTCTATTGACTTAATAAAATCACTCCAGATTTACAGCAATTTAACAGGGATTAGAAGCTGGCCCATTCTATATAATACATATATTCTAAACAGTAGAGGCAATGACAGTTGCTGCTGTTGTGGAAAAACTTGGTTGGCAGGCAGAAGCGAGCAGTATAGCTGCAGAGAACCAACAGATACCTGGAAAAGTAATAAAAGTTCAAGTTGCGGGGTGAGGTGGGATTGGGTGGAGATCTCTATGTTTTTGGGACTAAAATGAAGGATTATGATATGAAAAATAATTTTATTCCTTTTTTCTTCATTTTACCAATTTTTAAACCAAAAGTGTACTGCTATGATAACTATTTACTGGTAAAATACTGGTAGTGGCCATGTAAAGAAGAAAAAGTCCTGGCTCCAGGGAACTGACAATATAAATAAGGAAAATGGAATGGATTAAAAATTATGTGGGATTGTCCATATAGAGATAAAAGTACTTTGGGATCCAGCTTTAGGAAGATTTAATTTTTTGGCTGCCATGCACTAATACTTTATAGTTCTCTTAATTTTCTTGTTAGGGCTAATAGCCTGTATGTTTTAATGAAGGTTTCAGAAGAAACAAGCTATGTCTTTTCTATGTTTTTCTTATCCTCAGTCTTTCTGCTAAACCTCCATGTGTGTTGTTTTAATTTGGGACATCTTTGCATCACTTATTGTTTTTTAAAATTATTATTGCTATAACTAATAATTTCCATTAAAGATCTGAAATATTTTGTGCAAGGATCGATTGGACATAAAGTTTTTGGACATCTCTATGTGGTCCTTGAAAGTCAAACTGCTTTGGATAGGATTGGCTTTGCAGGTTTTTCTTTCTTTAAACACTGAATCAAACTTGAAAGTATTTAAAACTTGTCCATTGTTCCAGTTTAATTTTGTTAACGTTTTCTTAACTCTTTCTTGCAGCATTCTGACAAGAAAGAGTTAAGAAAACTCTTAACTCTTAGTTGCAGAACGTGTGTAGTTGCTTTAGAGATAGAAAGTATACATCTATTTCTCATAATAATAGAATTTGTATTAGATTGCTGGAAAATACTGTTTTAATGTAGGTGTGTTTATGTTTTAAAGGATCGCTTCCATAGTCCTGCAAGGTCTTGTGAAATAACAGAAAGAAATAGGATGGTCTGTTTGTCTTTCTTGTAGCAGAGAGCAGTCCCTTCTCCCCTTACATGATATATGAACTGTATTTTGCCTTCTCTTTCCTCATCAATAATTTGATCCTGAGTATTGTATCTTTGGCTTTATCCTGATTCCTTAAAGGAAATTAATCTTTTGTTTTAGAATCTTCTCTTTTAAAGATTTTATCAGAGCTTTGAAGAGATTTTCCTTAGCTCTCTGATGAAATAATTGTTCTTGCTGAGCGCAGCTGCTTTGTTAGATTACACACAGGTCACTGAGAGCACAGTTTGCCAGCTTAGCATTGCTTTCTGGATACTAAAGAAAAGCAGTAATGGAGATATACTTGGCTACACGGTTTTAAAGATAAATTATGTCTGTTACATTAGCTAATTCCTTTCAGGTATAATTGAAGTGAACTTCTGCACCTAAACAGACTGATCTAGAGCTGTGTCAGTTGTCCAGAGTGGTGATTTCCATACTGTGATTTCAAGGCTACAGTTAGAGGTCCACAGCATGTTTCAGCAGATTCCATGTTCAGCAGTAACATATGACCAGTACTTGCAAGATGTAGGTTTTTTTGGTGTTTGATGTTGTGGGTTTTTTTTGGTAGAGCAGATTTGGGACTTACACCCTGCTGCATCTTAATCTTTTATTATAAAACACAGCAAAGCAAAATTACAACATTGTGGACAAAAGTTTTTGTGCCTTTTTTTTTTCTTGTGAGCTCTGTTCTTGTAAACTTGGCCTGTATTTCATGTCACATGGGCATATATCTTTGGAGAGCTCTGAAGTGGATGGAGTGGATGGCAATAATTGAATAAGCTGTAGAATAATATTCTAAGCAATAACATTCTTTCTGTTCCTTGGGAATATAAAACATGCACCCACCTGTTTTTGAAAATAACTGTTTATATTGGGAGAAAAGCTAATTTAGGGGGCATTCCTTTAGATACTACATGATACCAGAAGAAAGAAACTAGAAGAGATTAACTAATACTGCACAAAACTGAAACAGAGAGGGGAAAGGAGGCCAAGAAGGAAATGTACTTGGCTCCTGTTCAGTAGAAACTGCTGCTAGACGCAAATGTCCCTGTCTGTGTTAAATTATATTTTGCAACAAAATATATAATGATTTATCTCTTGATTGTATATGTATGATTCCACTAATAATATGAGGAAGTAATATGAAGTACACAGAGTGCTCACTAAATTTATGAGTCACTCGCTACAGTCAGTGAAAGTTATTCCAAACATTCTTATGTCCAACTCAGTTCTTAAACTTCTGTGTATGTAACTTCAGAGCTCAAGAACATTATCAGGTTAACCATTCTGGGTTAAATTCTGCCCCTCTACTCCACTCTTGTAAGGCCCCACCTGGAATACCGCGTCCAGTTCTGGAGCCCCCAACATAAGAAAGACATGGACCAGTTAGAACTAGTACGGAGAAGGGCCACCAGGATGATCCGAGGGCTGGAGCACCTCTCCTATGAGGACAGGCTGAAAGAGTTGGGGCTGTTCAGCCTGGAAAAGAGAAGGCTCTGGGGAGATCTTATAGCGGCCTTCCAGTACCTGAAGGGGCTACAGGAAAGCTGGGGAAGGACTTTTCGTAAGGGCAGGTAATGACAAAACAAGGGGAAATGGGTTTAAGCTGAAAGAGGGGAGGTTTAGATTAGATATTAGGAAGAAGTTTGTCACTGTGAGGGTGGTGAGACACTGGAACAGGTTGCCCAGAGAAGCTGTGGATGCCCGCTCCCTGGAAGTGTTTAAGGCCAGGCTGGATGAGGCTTTGAACAACCTGATCTAGTGGAAGGTGTCCCTGCTGATGGCAGGGGGGTTGGAACTAGATGATCTTTAAGGTCCTTTCCAACCCAAACCATTCTATGATTCTATGAAATTGTAGCCGCAAATCGGAGGAGAAAATATGTGACAAAAGTGAGTCCAGTCTGTGATGCTTCTGTGGAGTGTAGATAAGATTTCTGTTTAGTTTCAGTTGAGTTCGTTGCACATTTATACACTAAGATCTGGCTAGTGGTCTCTAAATCCTGCTAATGCGGACTG
>NW_010335284.1:9883-40960 GCF_000700745.2 Antrostomus carolinensis
TCATTCACAGCCTCAGCATATGTGTTTGTGTGTTATTTCTTCACATAAATACAACCCTGACAAGTTTTGGTTTTGTTCTCAAACATGTTAAGTAGACTTGTAACTAAAGTCTGCATTGCAATTGAAGTCAGAATTGTGTCATGATAACTACATCATGTGTTTGATATACTATGCTGGTATAATATTTGGGGAGATGAAAACTATTCCAGGCAGTACATAAAGGTAGGAAGGAGTTGCAAATTACATCTTTTTAATTGTCATGTATTTAGTTAAAATATAAGCAAAATCCTAACCAAACTTTTGTAAGAATACCACAAGGTGATCAAATACATATAAATTTAGACTCTTTCTAATCAAAACATAAAATGGCCATATAAATAGAATCATAGAATCATAGAATTGTTTGGTTGGAAAAGACCTTTGAGATCATCGAGTCCAACCGTACCTGTCCACTACTAAACCATATCTCTGAGCACCCCATCTACCCGATTTTTAAATACCTCCAGGGATGGTGACTCAACTACCTCCCTGGGCAGCCCGTTCCAGTACCTGAGAACCCTTTCAGTGAAGAAATTTTTCCAGAAATCCAATCTGTGCCTCCCTTGGCACAACTTGAGGCTAGAGGTGTGTTGTATTTGGAGAGAAAGCAAAGCATTTTACAGTTTGTGAAATCACCTGTTTCTTCCTTCTGAGATGTGTAGGTACATCTTACCGTCGTCGTGCCTCAAGGCAATATTGGCAGTTGTGTGCTTTGCTTCCTAGTTGTGATTGTCTCAATAGCTGAGGGGTCTCCTGTGGACTTTATAACAAGTCTTGAAACTTCAGCTTCCATCTTAATCTCTCAGCTGTTGGTCTCTCCCCTCCAATAGCTGTTGTCCATTATCTGCCTGGCTGGGGTCTAAAACAGTAGCAGGAAGGTTGCTCTTCCTCAGACCACCCCACTCTTTCAAGTTTCTGGGTTTGTTTGCAGTGGGAGTCCCTCTCTCTGTGGCTGTGAGGCTTGGTGGCCTGGCTTGTGCCAAGGCTGCGCCTCTCCAGCCCCTAACAGAGGTCCTGGAGTCTGAGAAGGCGAGATCTGAATGACGATTGTATCCCTGCCTGGCCAGTTATTCCCTGCAGAAGCTGCTGTCCCTGATGTAGGCCCAACTAATGAGCCTTGAGGGCTAGCTTGGACCATGACAGACCCCAGGGATTTGTGTCCTATTCTGAGTATGCTCATCTGCAGCCAGTTATCATGGAGATCAGAAAGTTTGGATTTTGGTCTCTGCTCACAGTTTTTAACCACATAACAACATTATGCTTGCCAACTGTCCTATTTGTTATTCATTATTAATTTTCAAGTCATGTATCAAAACAACATTCACTTTTAGGCTGCGTAAAGGGCAATTCAGTAATTAATGTTATATGGGTCATAACTGTATTTCTAGCAGCATAAGAAATTTTCTTATATTTCTTTAAAGTGCATTTCCTCTAACAAAGTAATTTCTTTTTCCTTCTTCCTCTGTTCTCTTTGTTTTCTTTTATCTTTTCCCTTTTTGTTTTCCTTTGCCTTTTTTCCTTTTCCTTTTCCTTTTCTTTTTTTTTTTTTTAAAGTGATTTATAAGTTTTCCACAAGGAAGAAATATCTCCTGCTACAAAAAAACCCTGAGTCATGTACTAAACTGCAAATGCTCTTTGTGTTTCTGAAATTGTTTGTTACACCCCCACAAATTACTATGAAATACCATTTCTGTTTGAAAAAGAGTTTGCCTTGACAATAATTAAGTAAAATTACAAACCGTTTTTATGTGTATATTCTCAAAGAGCTCAAAGCCTCCTCTGTGTATTTTGTCTTGAAGGAAGAGCAGGACAAAAGAAAGAAAGAACACTGAATGTTCTAAAGTGTGGTGGTTTTGGCTTCATTGGCTTCATGAGTACTTCAGCTTAATAATTAAAAAAGCACGTATGTGCAAAATCAACTTGAAAATCCTGGAAACGATATTTGCATAACTTAGGGAACGTCTCATTTTATAGGCATGAGTGGGAAGTCAGACACTGTTGTGAATGAAGACAACATGCCTTTGAATTGCTTTGGAAGCTAGAAGACACTGTCTACTTATTTAAGTACTGTTGAAGTGGTAGAACGAACTGTTTGCCAGTGGGCATGATGTCACCCATAGTTTTGGAGGCGAGGGGAGATGGTATACGGCACTATCCCATGGTGCTGTTTCTGAAACTATTCTGGAAAAAGAATCTAATGCTTAGACTGTTACCCATGGATAGAAATATGTTGTTTCAGGTCAGCTGATGAATGAGTAATGTTGAGGTTGCTAACAGCTTTCCCCATAAACACAGATATGGGCAACTTAAAAAAAAAAGGTATGGATAGGAGTTTTTAAAATATTAAGCTAATATCCTGAAAGCAGAAAAGCACAAACTCATTAAGGTCACATTTTTTCACTGCATTTTCTATGCTGTTACTAACAGTTATTTACCTTCTCTATCTGTTCCTTCTCTAACAATTTCTATGTCCTTCCAACAGTGCCCCAAGTAGCTCAGGCAAGATAGGAGTTTTAGAACTTAAAGGAGAAAGATATGAAGATCGTCTACTCCCAAGCAATCACCTTTTTTGTGTTGGCTGTGATTCGTTGTTTTACAGATGTGTGCAGGCTCCCTGCGGCAACTGGATTCAAAGTAGCATTAACTACTTGTGTGTACTACAAGGTTTCTCTGTCATGGCTCAGAAAATTGATTCCTTCTCTTTCATGGGTGTGAGCTATGCTGAGAGCAGGTAACATTTGCTTGTGTCAGGAAGCGGTGGATGGATGTTGATGCTGCTGGGACTGGCATGGGGATATCAAAATGCTTCATCCTTCTATTCAGGTGTTTCCCTGCCTGCAAGGGAAAGCAGCCTGCTCCCCAGTCCTCCTGAACATGAAAGTAGGTTTGACCCCTGTCAGGAAACCAAACAGTTTCCACCTCAGAACAGCTGAAATATAAAAAAAGAACTAAGAAACTTGAGAGTATCCCTACACCATGCTATGGCTTCCTGCTAGAGACAGCACCAATGTCAGTAAAGAAAGGGAAAAATACTAGAAGTCAGTTTTGGGACTCTGAAATTAGAGACTTTATATTAATAATGACCTTGTTATTTTGGAAAGGATGACAGAGAAGGAATAGAAATAGTGAGGTGAAATGAGAAGAAGGTAATGGACCCTCCTGCAGTGACTGCTAATAAAGCATTTGCATGTAGAAGGAAATGGAATTCTGTGGACAAGAGCCTACTGCTCTATAGTTCCCCCAGAAATTTTGAAAGTTCAGAAAATATTTTGTCAGAGGCAATAAAGAAATGTCTGGAGACTGTGTTGCATTTAGAGAGTGTTCCCAGATGAAGAAGTTTGTAAGGAAGAATGGGTGAGCTGCCAAACTCATAATGAATCTTTGGGTTAGGGCCAGAGGCCTGTGAGTTTGGGGAAAGGCTGAAAGCGAGGATGGGGCCAGGGAGTACAGGGGCAGGTCTCGGACTCGGGGTCTGTCTCAAAGCTGGCAAGAGGTGGAGTCATTTGCAGAACCAAGTGCAGCTCGTATGCGTGCCAGGAAAGGAGTACTGACCAGTTTCTAGCATCTACTTCAGGACCTAGGTATGGTTATATCTGAAATGCACCATACCATCCTTCACCCTTCTTTGAAATAAAATGAGAAAAAAGAAAAGGAATAAAATCTGCCTTTCACAAAATGCCTCACTAGAGCCAAGAAGTGCTCAGAATTACTGCTATTCTTCATTTACTCTTAGTAACAATCACAAAATGTGTTTCCACACACCAACAATGTTACATTAACTGCTGTGTACTTCATGCTTGATATTTGCAAATGAAGCTACTACATTTTCCTAGAAGGTGTATGTAGGTAATACATAGATATGTCTTTCTTCTCATCTAAATGTTTTGCTCTTGGTGTATTTATGAATGAATTGCAAATTTGAGTATTCTTTACTTGCATGATTGTATGGCAAGAAGATTAAACCTTCTTGATGAACTAAGAAATCTTTTGGAAATATCTGAGAACCTGTCAAACCCAGTCTTTCTAGCTAGATATTTAGCGAGGGAAAACCAGAATTGTGAACTTCAGGAACCAGTGTTTGACACCCAGCAAGTTCATACATTTTGAAATAAATTTGGTGGGAGTTATCCTGAGATTTATAAAGAAAGAACTTGTAAAGAAAAGAAAGGCAAGTAAGGCTGAGGGCTAGAGGGAAAATGAAATAATAAAATGGCAAAGAAGAGAAATTTAGGAAGAAGTTTTATAGTGTGCTAACTGGGAGAATAGTTTTCTCCTTTTTTATTTAATTCTGAGTGAAGACTTTTGTTCTTTTGCTCAAAGATAAAATCTAAAAATAAGCCTGGTGTTATTGCTGGCAGTATTGCAGGACATATAATTTTTTGTATATACATTACTGTGGAGTGAGCTAAGAAACATGGTATATTGAGTCTTAAAATTGCCATTAATGTATTGCCTGCTCAGGCATAATTTTTCTATGATCTCATTTTTTCTTAACTGATCTCATCCTTCCTTTTTGCTTAAATTGTCTTGCTCTATAACAATCATCTTCATGAAACTAATACTTACTTGTTCTAAATTACTTTTTCAATGTCTTAACTGTGCTGCAGTATTTACCACATTGACCTAACCTCCTTTTGCTTTGCGTACAGCAGTAGCCTTCTTTAACATTTATCCATTCTCATGTGTTAGGATAAAGATGTACAGAACCAAAGAAGTAATATCCAGATGAAAAAAAAGTATTAAGGAGTCATAAATATGTAGGACAACAATAGAAAATAAATAACTCCTTTTTAAACGTTCAATCTTTTCAAGGAAGCTGGCTTGCAAAAACTTTTGAAAAATCACCGTCGAAAACTTGGGTCCTTTGGATGTGTTCAGCTTCAATATCCCAAAATGGAAATGCTTGGGGAAATTGAACAGTGCCAGGGGACATTCTTGGGCATGGGGACTCCACCATTATTGTTGCTGTTAAATTGCTGGAGCTGTCTCTGTCCCACAGTGATTAGCACTCCCCAAGCAATCCTCGTGCGTGCTTCAGAGGGTACTGGGGGACGGGGATTATTCCCAGTAGGCAGCTTGCGTACAGCCACTCTGATTTAGCAGGACAGTGAGTTTAGCACTGTGGATGCAGGCCAGCTGGCCTCCGAGCTTAGCTTGTGTCTTAGACTGCTCTCTGGCACTGACACCACTGGTATGAAGTTGTCTGCTGCTTCTGTATGACTGAATACCCTGAGCTTAGAGTGGCTGTGTCCACATTGCTTATTAGGATGGGTCCCTGTCTCATGCTACTTCCCATGTCATGCCTGAGGATTGTTTATGAAAAAAAATGTTAATTGTCCTAGGCCAAACAATACCCGGAACTGTTCTAATGATTTAACAGCCTAGAAGAGTCAGTTCCAATGCCCAGGAAAACTCCCTGGCACTGCTTTGGTTATATGGAGGCAATGTTGCATTCGTTAGATATAAGCTGAGAGGGTACAAACAAACTCTCAAACAGAGACCCTGGGTGGGTGGGCAAAGTGAAAGCAGCGTGACCCTCATCAAAGCCAAAGTAGGGGTTCAGTCCTGGGCATAATTTGCTTTGAGAACAGAGTAGGAGGAAATTGGAGGGATCGGAGAACGTAATCTAACAGAATTTTCAGCTTTAAAGGAAATTCAGATGTTCAATGTGAAATATTCTTTTAAGCTTTGTTTTATGTATCTCTCAGTAATTGGATCCCAGCTGGATTCTTCCAAGTAGAACTGAAATTTCCTTGCATTGTTAATTTGCAAAAGTGGCATCATTGTAACTGTCATTTACAGACAAACTGGATATTGAGTGTAGGAGGAGAACATACTCACTATTGACTTGGACTTTCCTTCCCTTGCTTTGTCTGTCCTTATCTTGCCTCTCCTGGCCTTACCTTTGGATAATACAACTCACACAGAGGTTTTTTGTGTTTTTTTTTTACTTTTGTGTTGGCAATACAAAACCTCTGCTGACTTAGAAGCAGGTTTATGCATGAGTAGCTCTTTTCAGTGAGTACGTCACTTTTCATAAGAAGAGTGGAAGGGAATTATTTTTGGGTATGAGGATGTTTGCCGAAGTTTAGAGAAAGTTCTCTGTTTAAAATGCGACCTGTTAAGAGGAAGGGGTTATAGTTTACAGAGCAAGTGCAAAAGCGTGCAACTGCTAAAAAGGTATCACTGAGAGTTTATCTGAGCGGATGAGTGTTCAGATCTGCTAGTCATTACTGATTGCCGCTCCTCAAAATACCACCTAGCTGGGGTTTGGCTTAGTAAAAGAGTTACATTTTATTTTTCATGGAGCCTGTCTCAGCTAAAATCAGCTTTAATTAAAAAAAAAAAAAAACAAACTAAAATCAGTTATTAAAAATTCACACCAAGTCAGAAGACAAAGATTTTAAATACATTTTAATGTTTGGTATTTTATAGATAGAATTTTGCTAGTGAAAGTAGTTTTGAAATATACTGTATTACATTCAGACTGATAGATTTTGCTTAGGTAATTTGGCACAATGGGATGTGTTTCTGGTAGTACTATCCACTAATACCGTCCAGGTTTTTTCCCACCAAGATTCACGTTTGACTTCAAACTACATAACTGAGTTCTTCAGACTGGATCCAGGTCTTTATATTCAGATTAAAGTATTCAACACCATGGCTCTAGTTTTGACTTGTTTTAAGGGAACTAAAATAGCAGTTATTTTACCTCTCTCTGTCCTTCCCCTGATGTACACATGTATATTCTTAGCCTTTTTTCTGTAATTATCTCTCTTTCCTCTTGCTCTGCTCCCACAAATCATATCTTAGTGTTATCTCTGTGTGACAAATGTGCTGGAATATTTCATGTTATAGTAGTGAAAATAATTAGTAATTAGATATGCCACTAAGATAATAAGATGGAAAATAGTTAATATGTCAGGATATCTGTATCCCATTAGAACTGGAATTTTGTTTCTGCTCAATTTGGCTTGCATTTAACATGCTCTGATTTTGAAAGAATGAGCAACCCGAACATATTCCTACGCTTATGAATAAGGCCATACTGTAGACTGCACATGAATAAATCCAGACAGTCATTTTTATTGTCATCAAAGAGCATTTTTATTCTATGCCCACAAATGTTCTTGGTAAGCTATGAAAGAGGCCTCTGAGTTAACAAGTGAAAACAGGCATCTTTCTCACCCCCTGCCTTGGCAGAATTACTTGATTAGCCTTCATCAGCAGTCGCAAGTGAACTCATGTAAAGGCTTGTCTGCAGACAGATGTTTTTCTGACTGAGTCTTTGATTGGCCCACTTGTACTTGTGCAGTATGACATGACCTTTAATTATACAGTCAAATACTACTTTTCCACTGAGCTTTTGCCTCATTCAGTGCACAAGATGGATGAGAGTGCACTGGGAATTGAATTGGGTTGGGCAGTAAAGGAGATTACTGATTAGGGATATCTCAACTTAGTAAGATGAGGATGCCACTGCAGTTTGATGAGCATTCTTACCACCTTTAATCTTTCAAGCCAGGCAGACAGAGGGGCAACTATAAACCTCACAGGTTTATTCATAACCACAGAAATTTAAGAACATGAGCAGTCACACTGATTGAAGCCATAGGTCTATTTAACCCAGTGTCCTGTCTCTGACAGTGGTCAAAAGTGGGTGCATATGAAAAAATGTAAGGATAAGACAATACTACCTGCAGGTATTCCCCCAACTGCCATGCCTTTGTGGCTCAGGGATTTCCTAATCTGGAAGGATTGTTAATGTAAATATTAAACATCAGTTGATTTTTTTCATCAGCATCCCATTAAGCACTTTAAAGTCCTTTTAATCTTTTGCCATATGCTGCCTTCTGTGGCAAGGCTTGTGGCTCACCTCCCCCAGCTTGCCTTAAGCCTGCTGCATGCTGGCTTTCTGTGAGTGGTCAGTCCCTATCCATTCTCATCATGCAGCTCATGCATAAGTCTCATATTCTTTCAAAAAAGGATGCTGAGCAGAAGCCAGAGAATGTACCCGGGGTCCCAGAAAGCTTGTAGCATGCACAGAAGGCAGACAGCCTTCACTTCTGCTGTTATATGTGACAGCTTGTCCTGCCTGCCTGTGCGGTTGTCCGATATAGACATATCCTGTGGTATTTCTGCTTCTCTTGGAAAAAAAGACTGCTGATGGCTGAAACAGAAGATTTCAGGAAGTGTATGAGTGGTCTTTTGGCCAAGTTGAGTGCCACTGTAGACAACAGGATTTTCTCTCTGATGCAGCCACAGAATTTCTGTGCGATGCTGAGCTAGTACAATAGCTGAGACTTTTCCCAGATGGCCATTAATTATGTGTTTGAAATCATGGAGTTTGATTTGCAGAAGTGCTGAGTACTCACAGCTGCAGTTGATGTCATTGCGAGCTGTACTTTGTACATGCAAAGTGCTGCTCAATGCCAAGTTCCCTGAAAAATCAGTCCCTTCATGTCTTGTATTGGTCACTGCAATTAACAGATGCTTTTGACCTGAATTTCTTTCTGTTCTGTTTTCCCTGTTTGTAATGGAGGACTGATACCACCCTGCCTCATCTCAACAACCATGACAAAACAGGGTATGGCACAAGTACCTACCCATTCCATTGTGTCCTGGTTTTTCGCTGGGACAGAGCTAGATTTCTTTTTAGTAGCTAGAATTGTGCTGTGTTTTGCTTTCAGCCTGGGATTTGTTATGAGAGAGACACTGATAACATACCAGTGTTTGCATTTTTGTCACTGGAAGTGAAGGACTTTGTGTTCTGTTAGTCCACAAGCACAAAATTTAAGAGGGTGAGGAGTATTTAAATTAATAAGCTAAATTGGAGTTTGGATATGCCAGTGGGATATTCCATATCATATCATGTCATGTCCAGTATATTAGTGAGGGGCTCTTCCTTTTTTTGT
The DNA here is from genome assembly GCF_000700745.2 of Antrostomus carolinensis. Taxonomy (NCBI): domain Eukaryota; kingdom Metazoa; phylum Chordata; class Aves; order Caprimulgiformes; family Caprimulgidae; genus Antrostomus; species Antrostomus carolinensis. The sequence goes on from NW_010335284.1 coordinate 18,838, forward strand.
TCTCTTTGACTTTCACTCGGGCTCTCGCTCTTCTGGGATTGCGGTTTTGGTTCAGGATTGTTGCTCCTCTGGGATCGTTATCTGGGACCAGGCCGGGCTTGGTTGGCGGGTGGTGAGCAGTTGCACTGTGCATCACTTATTTGCATATTTTGTTACTGTTATTATCATTAATATTTAATATTAGTATTATTTTAAGTTTTCTTTTATTTCTATTATTAAATTGTTCTTATCTCAACCTACGAGTCTCCTTACCCTTGCCCCCAGTCCTCTCCCCTATCCCCTGGGGGTGGGGGGGAAGTGGGTGAATGGCTATGTTGGCTGCTAGCCAGGGGCTAGCCCAGTGAAACTACCACAGATTGCCATTAGCCATTCTGGCCATTGATCTCACCAAAAAAAACCCAGATATATATACTGATCATGTAACAGAAAGCTTTTATTTACTGCAGGCTAAATTTATATTGCCCAAGTAACTTTAGTTCTAGCATCTCCTGTTTTTCTTGCATTTTCCCAGCACTTGTCAGGGTGTTTGTTTAGACAGCATGTTTGAGATGTCAACCTGAATGGTTTGCGTTTTGATTCTTGTATTTTGGTTTGCATTTTGTCTTCCAGAAAATACTTGCAACAACAAACGTTTGGACCTTGTCTTCATCATTGACAGCTCTCGCAGCGTACGTCCTTACGACTTTGAAAAAGTGAAGGAGTTCATTTTAACCATCTTGCAGTTTCTGGACATCAGTCCTGATGCCACCCGCGTAGGTCTGATTCAGTACGGCAGCACAGTCAAGCACGAGTTTTCACTGAAGACATTCAGGAGGAAGCAGGATATTGAAAGAGCAGTAAAGAGGATGATGCACCTGGCAACTGGCACCATGACTGGGCTGGCTATTCAGTATGCAGTGAACATTGCATTTTCAGAGTCAGAAGGAGCTCGGCCTCTGAAGCAGAATGTGCCCCGAATTATCATGATAGTGACAGATGGGAGACCTCAGGATCCAGTGGCAGAGATTGCCGCTAAAGCGCGTAACTCGGGGATCCTGATTTTCGCCATTGGAGTTGGCAGAGTAGATATGAACACGTTGAAGTCCATTGGGAGTGAACCGCATGAAGAGCATGTGTTTCTGGTTGCTAATTTCAGTCAGATTGAGACACTGACCTCTGCCTTCCAGACTAAACTTTGTGGTAAGGTTTTTATCTACAGATTAGAATGCATGGGTCAAAGTAAAACACAGAAAAAAAAAGCGTTATAATTTTATTTTATTTTTTTACATGGAACCTTATCTGTTCCCATTCATTGCATAATAGCAATAAATTTACAACCTTCTGCTATTTTAATATTAGATAAATTGTTTCATCTATTAATTTTAAGTGTGATCTCCCTTAGTACTGAAGCTTCAAACTGATAAACAGTCTTTTGGTTATTTAAAAAATTCTATGAAGCTCATGGATTCCTCTTCCAAAGCTTAGATATTAATTCTATGCAAACAATTATATCTGCGCATGCCTTGTGGCTGGAATTAAGACACAGAGACATGGTAGTGTTTTTATTCCCTCCATTTTAAATACAGAAAGTTAGGAAAAGCCATTACAGTGATATTCATTCATACAATAAAGTAAATAATATTTTAATAAGTACAAATTTGCAACAGAGAAATCACTTCCATCTGTAATTCCCCGATAAGAATTTATCTTTTACAAATACCATGGCATACATAATTCATTTTATTACCATCTGTGTACTTAATATAATTTATTTTTTTAGTCTTTCCTGAGATAAATATAATCTGATCTTCATACAGATTTGGCGTTAAGCTGAGGCGTTTTCAGCAGAGTCCAGAAAAAGAGCACGTGGTGAAATTGAATGCTCACTCATCTCTAGGGATGCTTTTGCCAGAAAAGAACTGAGGCTTATTGTCAGGATAGTCTGGAGAATTTTCCTTACTCGGTATTTTCCAAAATTGCTTCAAAGAGCAACAGGGCTCCAGCTGAACTGCATCAGCACAAAGCACCATCACAGACATTCATCACATAGTAGATTTTTTCCTGTTTCTTCCATGCTGTGTTATCAGCTGGTGTAGTAAGATACATTCAAAAACCAAGAAAGAGTAAACTAAACATGGATTAAGAGTTTAAATGGAATAAAAAGCAAATGCTTCAAAACTTTGTCTTACTGGATTTTTTAAATTGCATTTTAGAAACAAATGCAGTACAAATACTAATTACTCTTTTTTTTTCTGACTAGGCAGTGTCCAGTAAATGTATTAGAGTTTTCTAGCTCCCTTTTAATCCAAACACATGTGATCCTCAATTAAAACCACCCCCCCACACCACAGATGGAGCAGTACAGAGGTGACAAGGATTGCTGCTGCCTCCTTTTTTCAGGGAATGCTTCCATAACATTTGCTGTGTCAGGAATTTAAGGTGAGATCCAAAAACACACTTAGAACCGCGTGCCCAGATGCAACAGAGAATTTAAGCTGTTAGATTTTTATGAATTTCAATTTAAGGGACTAAAATGCAGATAGAATCCTCAATATTTTATTGAGTCTAGGCTGTGAAGCAGAGTTCAACTTGCTGAATTTCAAGAGAGCAGTCTAAGCATCCATAGCCTCTGCTTCCTAGAACACCTGCATTCCCCCTGGGAAATGTTATTTTTTTAAGTCCACCCCAGTGTGGACCCAGATTTGAGTTGAGTAGCTGAGTTGTAGCTGAGTTGAACATCTGGACACTTTGTTCCTTTGATACAGCAATTGAAGGCACCCCTCTGGTCAAGTCTCCTCATGTGCAGTCTGCTGGGCTTCATGCTGTGGGAAAAGACCTCGGCACCTGAGCTGTCCTTGTGTCTGGATTGCCCTTATGTCTGTGGAAGTGTGTCTTCATGATTCCTGTGAAGACAAGAGAAAAACCTGGCTGAGTGATGAGGCTCTGTGGGGAAAATAAAAAGTAAACCAAATAAACCACTGTTTACCCATGGGTGGCAGAGCTTACCCAGTGCCTAACAGCTGTCTTCTCAGAAAAATCCAAATAAACGATCTGTGCTCTGCTCCATCCTCTGTGAAGTCGGACTTTCGTTGCTGCCTCCGGCTGCTAAAGATTTGAAGGTGTCAGAAACAGCAGTTGATGCCAGGGGATCCCAGAGGCCTGTTTTTATTGCCAATCAGAAGGTAAAAGAGAAGGAAACAGTATCCTGGGAAATCAGAGGCATGAGGAATGAGACAAGAGTTGAAAACAGAAGAGAAACAGAAATGGGGACAGAATACAGGAAAGGAGGTGACGATTGAATAGAAGAAGACTGAGAAAGACAAAAGTTGGGATGGAGCAGTCAGGAGCAGATAAAGTCTTCGTTATTCTCTTGTGAATTAGATAGTGGTGTCATTCCCATTTTACACTGGAGGAAACAGGGTTAAGGCTGTCAGGATTGCCCACTAATTTAAAATATTTGACTCAGTGCAATTCCTGGTCTGATTTTCTGGGGTATTTAGCATTTTTAGACTAATATACTGTACCAGTCACAGCTCTACAGCCTTCACTTGCAGCTGAGAGAGCCCTGCATTCTTGCAAATCCAGATTCAGGTGTCTGTCTGAACACTTGCAGTCTGATGGTTGATGCTTACTTGAAGATACTAATATTATTGGCTTGCTCCAAATCAAAAAGGACTCTGTATCATAGACAGAGATAAAATCTAATTCACAAAGCTCACATTCATATTCCTTAACTGTGAGATCAGCCTTTCTATTACTGCAGCCTCTGGCTGTGTCCTCCAAACACTTCCTGCAACAAATGTGGTTGCAGAAATCATACAGACAACAACCTCCATCACCACATAAATCTGACTGGTGACCAAAGTACCACTGATTCTTTGCAATGGGTGCAACTTTGGAAAAAAATTTATGTGATTGTATATCAGAAGATTGGTAACAGATGGTAACAATATATTCTCAGAAGAGACCAAGTCACTGGGACACCTATCATGGAATGCTTCTTTTTTCTTTTTCTTTTTTGCAATCTTATGTTCTTTTGATATAGGAGGACTGTTTTTGTAGCAATGTTCTCTTGAGATTCACAATCTATAGCATTAGTATATGGTAAGATTTTCTGATGCTTAAACTACTAAGTATATTTTAATTTGTCATATTTAAAAGTGCTTCTTTGGTCATAACAAGATATACCTGATGTTGAAAGCTAGTGAAATATAACCAGGAGGAAACTTCTGTTTAGAACGTATCAGAGGTCATAAACTCCATTTTCAGAATGACAGAGAGATGAAAAGACAGAAAGTCCAAGCAGGTCTGTATTCACATAAATAAAAGTACTTGAGAAGTTTTATTACAACAGAAAATGATGAGATCCAAAAAGCGGATTAAGAGATTAGGGAGTTGTGGTGGTTTATTAGTAATGAAAGCATAACTCTGGTAACCATTCCAAAGACCAGATACATAGTATGTATCTCTAAACCACATTTTCTTTTCCGTAAGTACCACACATACCACATGTTGAAGTTATTTATCAGGCTTCTGTTATGGCTACTAGAAGATTACTGTTAATATCTATTCCATAAATTTTTAGCTTTCTTGACCTAGCACAATAAGGACCACATCAATCCCTAACTGTTGTTGAGCAAAATAGATTATTTTCCACACAATGTTCTCTGAGAAGTAATTCACCTGTATTGCAGAAATTACATACAAGCAATGCTCCAGTGGAAAGAAAACATCAAGGAGATTTCCTAATTCCCGAGTATGGATCTGGAGAAAAATCGTTCAGCAACGAATTTGGCAGAATAGGACCACTATTCTTTTTCTTTCTTACTGTCTCAGTCTGTTGCATTTTATTACTTGCTATTAGAGACACAAAATACAAACAGATTAAAGATACACTCAGAAAGATTTAGAGTGGAGTGGAGCTCAGCTCAGCTTCCACTTACTGAATCACAGAGATGCATGACCTCGTTGTCATCATGTATTGCTTGTATGTTCCTCAGCATTAATAACTAAGCAAGCAAGATTCTTCTCCAAGTCGTTTTCTAGTCCTCTAGTATTGTGCTGTCTGGTGATTTTCTTCATTCATGTCCTCTTGAACAGTTTGTACTTAAATTCTACTTATTTTCTAAGTTTCAATGTGGTAGGTTTGTTTCATTGTTTTCTTGGGACCACCAAGTGATTAGTGTTTCCAGATACTCTATTATATATTTTTATTTTGTTTATATCTCTATTCCACATGTAATTTCATGTCCAAAAATGTGCCACCAATGTCAACCAGACAGAAAATATGTAAATTCTTGCTTTTTTTAGGAATAAATACATAGTACTGTTTGTTAATTATTTTTTTACAGTCTTACAGGCCTAAACTTCCATATTTTTCTTTACTCTCAGCACTTAATTTGAAATTTCTAAATTACTTCAGTAAAATTTTTTATGCTATTATTTTTTTAGTTCTGACCACAAGTAAGACCAGCAGTTAATAATGTTTTACTTTTTTTCTTTCAGTGACCCATATGTGCAGTACAGTTGAGCATCACTGTGATCACTTCTGCATAAACACCCCTGGCTCCTACGTATGCAAATGTAAACAAGGATACATTCTGAATGCTGACCAGAAGACTTGCAGCAGTATGTTATCTTTCTTAACTTTTCTCTTTCACGCTCCCAAAAAGTGCTTAACATCCCATACCCTTTTTGTTGGGCTCATAAAGAAGGACTGAGCTCAGTATATAATTAATGGTAGTCATAAAAACGAGTCTGAAAACATGAAGTTGTAGTTATTTTTCTTGTTTTGTGTAAATCAAGTTCTTATAAACCTTTCTGAAATATATCAAGCTAATTTTTATACACAGCTCTGCAGAAGTACATAAAATTATGGTTGGACTTGATGATCTTAAAGGTCTTTTCCAACCACTACGATTCTGTGATTCTGTGAATTTTATTGGTGTAATAAGTTCAGCAATGAAGCAACAATCAAAGATAGAACTGTTTAACCATGTCACATGAAGTGAATCCAAGTACTTTAGCAATTTGTCTAGATATCATCCAATACTAAATAGTACAGAAAGGTGCAATAAACCCCACACTAGAGAACTGTGAAATAACTTGCCATTCTGAAAAGCTCTTCCTAACTGCTGCTTGAAGTATAAGGATTTACAGCCATTCAAAGAATAGTTTCAAAAGTCTTGCGTATGCTCTCATTTCCTTCTTTAAAAGGATTGACCTTCTTTTTCAGTTTTAAGTAGTTGTCTTTATAATAACAAACTGTATTTCACTTTAACTGTGATCTTTGTAAGCAGTATTTCTTTTGTCCATTTTAACTTGCTTCCTAGTAATTAACAGCAGACTACATTAGATGAGTATGCCAGATTTGGTTGTGTTTCCACCATTATTTTAAAGAAATTACGTAATACTATTTTTAATTACTTGTGGAAAATGTACTTGCTAAAAATGCAGTTTCTTATCCCACAACAGTGCATGGATTCAAGTGAAATTTGACAAACTGATTTTAGCCAGAAGAAAATTTTTGGAAAACATCTTTTCAAAAAGCTGGAGGAGACAGTCATGGTGAGAGCATAGGATGTACCCTTCACAATTGATAATTTAGAGTTAAGGTGAAGGATGCAGGCTCAAATCCTATCCTTGTGTTACAACTTGCATGTTCCACATCTCAGGAGAGCGCAGTAAAACAATCAGGTATTTTGGTATTAGAGGGTTCTTAGTCTCTCTTGCTTAGGGTTGTATTTTATGTCAGATACTTAATGGCCACTGAAAGAATGGGAGTATGTCAGTATCTGAGGCGACTCTGCAGCTTGGGGATGAGAGTCCTTACATGTGCAGTGGGACACATGGTTTCAGTCAGAGCCTCATTAAAAAGGAATTGGAACAAATGAATGTCAGCACTGGAGTGATTTGGGCATTGTCACTGCTGTGTGGAAGTGGCTTCAGACCCTTTGGGCAACAGCAGGAAACTGCTTTTGAGCTGTTCACCTCCTATGCTGTCCAGCTGTGGGATAAGTTACTTTTAGGAATCTCTGTTTTCTAGTCCTTCTCACCAGCATCCTTCACCAAATGTAGACATTAGTCATATGCATGTGTGTGAATTATAGGAGAATGTTTTGTGTTAAATGGAACAAATTTAACACTTTATTCATGTTTTTGTTTCCTCAAGAAGACAAAAAAAATGAAATCCAATCTGGAATATTTCCTAATTATCATTTGATTTAGCAGCTGAGCCAAGACAAGAATAGTGACAAGAACAATTTTTCACACAGCCTTTTTTCTCTGCTTCTGCATATTTGCTGTAGCTCTTCAGAAAGAGGGTGGTCAGAATCCCAGTTGATGGCTCCAGCTATGTAATCACATTTCAATAACATTCTCTAACCTGTTTGTTTCATTGTGTCCCTCTTAAAAGGCTTCTCATTTAAAATTTTTGTATCCTTTAAAGCTGTCTTTTAAACCCACTTTATGCTATTAATTTTCTAAAATACATTTTAAGAAGGAATTCTTTTGCTTTTAATTTTCTGGAATTATTTGAAATTCAAAATTTCTCTTCTTTTGAACTTCCTCTCACACTTTTTCCCCATCCTCACCTCTAACATCAGTTTTGACAATTGAATTTTTTTTGTGAGTCAATTAAAAAAAATGAATTACAAGTATGACAAATTCTTTCTTTATTATGTCTTCTTCTTTTTCATCGTGTTACATTTCAGTAGTTCTTATCAGCCAGTGATTCAGCTTTTGGGCACTGCACTGCTTTAAATTACAGATTAATTTCCAAGAGAGTTTTGGAATTGTGTGTAGTTTTCCTGCTGGTGACACATGCACAGTAGCCCTCAATATGTTTGCTCTTCACCATTTTTCAAAGCCCATTGCTGCATTGCTTTACTTTTTTTTAGCTATGACTCAGTCTTCTCTTAGTTTTCTCCATTTACCTGTCACATGATTTGCTTGACTGCGTACTTGTTTTGATCATCAATCAGATGATACTAAATTGCAGTTTGCTAAATATGAAAGGGAAGTGAGTCATTCAGTGTGTTTGTAGCCTGCTTCTAATGGACTTTTTTCTACATCACCAAACTGTAAACTAATTTTAGCAATTAACATTGGAAATCTAATATTGAGAGCCATCAAACTGGCCTTAAATGTGCTAGGATGGTGCAAATCATTGGTGAAGGAGGAAGATGATATGGTAGCAGTCTATCTAGGCAAGGTCAGACCATTATTTCTAAAAACTCCCCAGAGAAATAACAGAAATCATGAAGAAAGGGGACCAAGCCTGGACATACTGGACAGCTTATTTCTGGAGGTAAGGGGAAGCATGGCAGTAGAAAAACCCATGGTCTGTGACCATTTTAGTTGCCCTCATTGCCTGCTGATTGTCCACAAGTGCGCGGAGACAACATGCTCCTCGCTTGACCTCTAAGCAAAATAAATCTTCATCATGCTTACATTTAGTGCAATACATGATCAACATAAACCAGATGTATTTATCTAAGGTTTGGATGTATTTGTCAGCTCTTATATGAACAAATAGTTTCCTTACATGTATATTTTAACATTCTCTAAATTAAACAATGCAGAAAAGATGAATGGTATGTATTTAAAATTATACTCTCTTTTCATTCTTCTGTACCTAAAGTTATATTATTTTTTCATTCTTCTCTGCCCTTATTTATGTTGTGAGAGTACACTTTATCAGTATTTAGTTCTTAAAAGCCCTTAACCAAATGGCTTCAGTCAGCAATGAATTGACAGCTTTGTTTCAGGCTGGAAAAGGGTGCATTTAGCTTTTAAACAGATTATAGTTTTGTTCCTGATGCATTTAAATATAACATTATTTTTTAAAAAAAATATTTCCCTGCATTGAAGGAAGAAAATCTGCCATACTTGTGATTTGTTGCCTTCCATGTGGGAAAAAAAAAAGACAATAACAAACAAACACACCAACTCAGCTGTCTTCCAGAGCAAAATTAGGGAGAAAAAAGTTCTTTTGTTTAACTTGATATTTTGTTTAACTTAAAATATTCTTACATTTATTTCATTGAATAGTTTTGAATCCATACAAAGGATACTCCTTTCACATACTCCGGTCTAACTTTTCTAGAGAAAAGTGGTTGTGCCAGATAATGGCTGTTCTTTACTCATTACACTGTATTTGTTTGTTTAATTTAGTCTCTTCCATTCTTCTCTAGGGATGCTAAAATCTTACAGTAATACACAAAATAGTACAAAAGAGGAAATGTAGCTGAAACAAGCTGTAAAATTATCTATTTGTGAGTGTTTATACTGGAACAAGAGGATTAAAGGACTGTTTATGCTGTTCATCGTGCCGCTTCATGTGAAGCAGACAGCTTTAAAAGAAAATTCATATTTTCTTGGCTAGTTTCCTCAAACATGTTCCAAAAGCCTTTTTTTTGTAGTCATAAATGATCATTATGCATTGAACAGTCTTTGGGCCTGATCATGAGCAACACAGAGTACACTACTTTCCAGAGATTTCACTGGGGAAACTTGGAGTTCTCGCTAAGCTTTAGTCTCTTGAAAAGAAAGCCCAATGTGTTTCATTCAGCCAGGTGCTGAACTCATCTCGTTTGTCATAGTAATTTTTCTAATGAGATCTTTTGCTTGGGAGGGGTAACTTGCTATGGTATTTTGCACAAAACTGAAAAGTTATAAAACTCAGAAATGAGTTATCCCCAAGTCTATCTGTGTTGTGTTTTCCTTTTCTTTCCCCTTCCAGCCTCGTCATCATTTATCTGGAAGGGTTTATGCAAAAAAGGAAAAAAAAAAAACAGAAATGAACACCTTTTTTTTTCCCTCCCCAAAAAAACCCCCCTGAAGAATGCTCTTCAAACTTTTTAGAGAAACATACAGTCAAGCAACTCTGCTAGGCACCATTGGTCCATCAATAGTCACTGCCTTCAGCTGAAGGAATGAGCTCCTCAGCTTTGAGTGATCATTAGCGCTGGCATAAGACTTTCACTGTTTGATAGAACATTGACATGATCTGTGTTAAAATGAGCTCATCTCTGAAGAGCTGTTCAACGCTTCCTGAAATTTATTTGTGATCTATAGTCTACTTGTGCATTATAGAAGGTCAAAGAATTTAATAGTCATGCAATTATGTTTTGTAGCTCAGGACCTTTGTGCTGTGGAGAAACATGCCTGTGAGCAGATTTGTGTGAACACACCTGGCTCTTACGTCTGTCAGTGTTATGAAGGGTATGAGCTTGATGCAAATGGAAAGAATTGTGTTGGTGAGTATGAGTTTAGCAATTCACATTTATCTCTTGACACAAACCAAAGGGAAATTCAATGTAAATTAATATCCAGTTTAGCCATAGACAATGATGGGAAGGAAGAATGCATATTGGCATGTCCATAGGCCTTTGCTGATAATGAATGGTGACTTGGGAAAATTGTTCCAACTGATTTCACACAGAAAGTAACGTTGCTGTTTTGAAACAACACACCAGATGTTTTATTCTAGATCCATGTAGATCCATTCTACATCCAGCAGTGTACTGGCATGATATATGTAGCCATTAAAAAACTAAGCCAGACAAACTTGGTAGCTCCTCTTCAGACAGAAGTTATACATGGGAAAACTTGAAAGTGGACAATTTCTTGCCATTTCTCACTTTGTTTTATGGTCCTACCAGGAGAGATTTAAAATTCTTTGTGGGAAGATGACTTCAAGGAACGTTTAACCCCCGTTAAGTACCTATCCACTATGAGCCTTTAATTTTTGCTATGGAAAGTTAAGCAAGCATCAGCTTTAAGAATTACAACTCAAAAGACTGAGTGTGGAAACACAGTGTGATAATTTTTTAACACAAAACATACTTCCTTCTCTATTACCATATAAGTGTCTCACTCTTCTTCCCCATTTATACACAATAAACACTTCTAGGACATTCTTTTTCATTAGCCTATTAGCCTTCTGGTACACTTTTCATCCCATGCTACACTTAGGGAAAATGTTACCTTCTGGTATCTACCACAAAAAACCCCTAGTGAGTCCTTGAAAAAAACTTGCCTTATTTGTGTGCCATTTATTAAATTTCCTACAGTGGGACTTGTTTTTTGCCTGTTCATAATTTCTCTGCAAAGTCTGAACAGTGCTATTTGGAGGTGTGATACATGTTTTAACATTTTTTAGTACCTCCTCATTGGCTGTCTTCAGCATGGAGAGATACAGGCCTGTTATAAGCTCTGTTGATGACATTTGAAGCTTTCATAGTCTCAATTATTTGCAATTATTTTCAAAATATGGTTCATGCATGGGTTCACTATGTTATCTTGCATTTTATAGCTGTCTTTCCTCTCCACTTGGTTTCTATTCATTTATACCTAGTTTAGCAAAAACCATGAACTCATGCTATTCATACCCCTGCAATGATTAGCAGCATTAATTGTGATTTTTAAAGCACTTCTATTTTTCAATTTTCTTTTGCATTTATTTGACCATTTAACTTTATCATTTCTTACTGATGCATGTGAATGGCTCAAGATATATTAGTTATGTTTTACCCATGCAGAAGTTAGCCTCTCTACATTTCCTGAACAAGAAAAGATTGTCTGAGTAATTTGTGGTTTTGATGCTAATTTGTCTGTAATTCCTATTAGCTGTCAGTCTTCAGAATTAGACTTTTCAGATTCGAACAATTTGAGGTTTTTGAGGGATATGCTGCTACCAAGAATGTACAGCTTCTGCAGATGTGTTCACCAATGAATAATCATCCTTGGTGAAAGGATCTTGTAAAGGACTATGTGTAGTACTGAATCAGTAGTGGTAACTCTCAGGTTTCATTGCTCTTAAACTAGTTAACCATTCCTTTCTGTGAAGTATTTATTATCAAATGATCACAAGAAAGATCTTGATGTACACATATACCAGAGACTGCTGAGTACAACGGCATTTGTGCAAAAAGCAGTGACTTCATTAGGGTTACTCTCTCCTCTTCACCCAGAGAATGAAGAGAGAATTTCAGTAGGACAGACACATCATGGTTCTCTCAAAGAGCCAAAGTTTCTCTCTGATATATCAAAGACTTCTAAAATTTTAACTCCACCAAAAGTAAATGAGAAAGTGCAGAAAACTCAATTCACAGGCAGCTTTATTAAGGACTCTTCCTCCTTTCTGATGGGATAATTTCTCTGGTTAAGGATCAGAGGTGATACTAATTGCTTTATTGACACGTGTCAGTCAGTTACCTGAATGGCACTAATTAAATAAAATCTCACAACCAGCAGCTCACATATCCGTTCCAAGTGAACACTGAATGGCCAATCACTCTGAGTGATATGAACAAATTTGTAGACTAAACAATATTTGAAACTGCCTGCTCAGTGATTAGTATGGCTCACAGAGCACTATCACTTTGCCTTTTTAAAGAGCTTTTAATGTTAACTGCCCTCATTTCACACGAACAAAATCCTGTCAGTTAAAGTTTGGTGGTAATGAGCCATTCTTTCTCTGTCATGCTCCTGGACACTCAGTCTCTCCACCTTCTTGGCGTTCCTGGACATGCCGTCCTCTCTTTCCTGGCACTGGTGTTAGACTGTCTCCATATTGCTGCAGCTGTTGGGCTTGGGACCTCTTCTGGCAGTGGTTTGACTGCTGGCACCTCTCTGCAGTCCTGGCACCACTAGAATTTTTTGGCTGCTTTCTAGGTTCTTACAAGTCTTCCATGAATCTGCTCGACTCATCCTCTACATTCTTTTTCATCCTCCTTATGCCTTTACTTATTCTGTTACCTTTTCTTCCTTATCTTTTTCTTCTTCCCTTCTCCTTAACTTACTTCATTCTCCTAAGCCTGTATAACCTATACAAACATCTTAGGAGTAAAACAACAATACAAGAGAAAGGTGACCCACGCTGTCCACAGGTCAGACAGGGCAATGTAAGCACCCAGAGTGCAGAACTGGTAACTGGAAGTAAAAGATGACTCTCATCACTTACCAACTAATTCCAAGCAAGAAAAACAGAGTGGAACAAACATGGGGAGCTGACAACTGAATTAATTACTTACTCACTAAAAAAGTCATTAATTCATCCTTTAGAAAAGTTTCCTATTGAAATAGGCAGGAGCTAACATTAAAAAACTGTGAGATCTCTTAAGTGTTTACATTCTAGTCTTTATTTCATGACTCAGTACATAAGCATGAAAATAATAAAACTTAAAAAATTAGGAAAATATTATTCCACTTTGCTCTTACACAAACTGTTTATATTTTCTGCATACCAGCTAAAGGATTACAGTACTTCAATATAAGAAATACAGATTTACAATTTTTCTCAGTCTTTTCAGTAAGATATAATTCCATGGTCAACTTACCTACTTACTGACTGGAATGCTGTTGACAAGTTCATCTTCTAAGCAAGTACTGCTGAAATGAAACGTGAAGCTAAGATGGGAATTAATTTTTAGGTCAATTACTAGTGCCAGTCTACAAGGCTAAGCCTGCCTGGAATTAGGGCAATTTCTATAAAAAATTATTGAAAAAAGGGAATAATACTTATCTTAAAAAGCAATTGTCAAGAGAATGTTAGTACTTCTTAACTCTGTTAGTGGAAAGGCAGTATTTAAATTGATATGCTCATTATTCTTACAGGCCAGCAGACCTAATTCTGTGAGTAAGAGGTCTTCAGAAGGCTATAAATGAAAAAAAAGGAAGCCTGGAAAAAACAGTTATTTATTTTGTTGGGTTTTTCCCCCTTCTGTCCACAGTGCATTAGTGGCTGCATGGCCATGAGAAGTCACAGCTCCTCCCTCAAGAGATTGTCATCCGAAAGTGCTTAGGGTCATAGTTGCTCAGATGTTGATAATAAAGCATTCTAAGACCTGTTTACTTGTCTCTCAAACAACAAAGCTGGTAAAAGGGCTGGAAGGAATGTCCTGTGAGGAACAGCTAAGCACTTTGGGTTTGTCTGCTTTGGAGAAAAGGAGGCTGAGGGGTGGCCTCATTGCTCTCTACAGCTGCCTGAGGAGAGGAAGTGGAGAGGGAGGCGCTGATCTCTTCTCCCTGGGATCCAGTGACAGGGCGTGTGGAAATAGTTCAAAGCTGCATCAGGGGAGGTTTAGACTGAACATTAGGAAGCATTTCTTTTCTGCAAGGGTGGTCAAACACCAGAACAGGCTTCCTAGAGAGGTGGTCAATGCCCCAACCCTGTCAGTGTTTAAGAAGCATTTACCCTTAACGACATGATTTAACTTTTGGTCAGCTCTTCTAGTCTAGTCTGGTCTAGTCTGTTCTATTCTCAACTTTATAATCATTAGTTGGGCAGTTGCAGCTGTTGTGGTAAAAATACATTTGTTAGGGTTTAAATGCAGAGGAGGAGGTGACTTTATGAAGTGATCCATATGGGCTGTTTCCTAGGTATGATGCCAGATAGAAAAATAATATATATTCTTTGGCCTACTTATTTCTCAGTGTGTCTTTTAAAACACCTGGAAACGTACATGTGGTTAGAATTAATTTATGAGGAAAGCTGACTAATTGTATGACACATTATATCCTTGAAATATATATTCAGTAAATATGTTTTTATATGAAACTGTTCAGTCTGGAAACAGGAAGGTGCTTGCCAGGAAAATGGTCTCACATAGTAGCCAGTAAGTAGTCTAATTCAACTTGATTCAACATGAATATTCTGAAGGGTTAAAAGAAGCTCTTTCAAAGTAACTAAATGAATTATCTGCTTTCCTGACTAGATGACCTTGACTAAATATCTTCACATACCTGAGTAGATGCGTCATCTGCAAAGGCAGGACCGTTGAAGAATGAAAGTAATGAAAAAATTGCTCAGTTGGCAAAGAAGGGGAACCTGGCTCATTAAATGTCTGGGTGAAGCTGAGCACATTACTGGCAGAAAGAATCAGATTAAGTTGCCTAATGTGGGCCTGGCAATTATTTGGGGACAGAACACCTGCTTTGTGACTTAAATCTTTAATTTCTTCTAAGGCTTTCTTTGTGATGAAACAACTTAACCTGCAAAGAAATTAAAACAAAAACCAACCATTTAACTTCTTTAGCACTTCAGAATGAGCTTCACTCAATAAACTCTAAAGTATTATCTTATTGCCCTTTGGCAATCTCTGTTGTAAATATGGATTTTTGTAATAAATTACTGGACTTATGAAATAAGTGACTGGACTAGCTATGATATTTTGTTTCTCACATACAAAAGGCATTACATGAGCAAAATATCAGTGGTGAATATCAGCCTGAAGCTCTCAGGCTTCATAGCTGCAGCTGATTTGCAGGATGAATCTGGAGCACGTTAGAGAGGATGGATGTACTGTAACATTCCTCAGCGTAGAAGATACTGCCATGGGCCTCCTATATACTCAGGCTACGGAAACAGCTCTTGAGAACTAATACAGCTGGGAGGGACCTAAGGAAAAGTAGAGCAATTCCAGGACTGGGAGTGGAGAAACAGAAGACAGAATTAAATCGAACAAACTTTGCTACGCCCTGGTCTAACAGTGTGAACATCTGGACAGAGTTATTGACTGAGGCATGGTTTCCAGATCTGAGAAAACATGTTAAGAAGGCTCCTGACAATCCAAGAGTTGATAAATGTTCAAAGGGTAGGAGAAATAATCCAGGACTCATATAAAGTCTGATTTACCAACTGGTATTGAAAGTGCACTACTTTTTCCAAAAAGGCTCTTCAGGTCAGAAATTATGTCAGCTTTTTCTTTTTTTATAGCTATTATGTATAACTAGTACCATAATACCTATGCATAATGGTTCTAATCTTGTTTTTCTAATTGTACATGTCAATCTTGTTCTTTTTCAGTTGTAGACTACTGTGCTTTGGATAACCAAGGTTGCCAACATGAATGTGTTAACACTGGGGACTCCTATTACTGTAGATGCCGCCCAGGGTTCATTTTAAATCCAGACAAAAGAACTTGCAGAAGTAAGTTGTGATGAAGTTTAATTATGAACAGTTTGTACTTCTTTTGTCGTCCAGTTCTCAGCAGTAATGCTCCCACAGGTCCTGGGAACACTGAATAATGCGTCAGGTATAGAAAATATTGGAGCGTCCTGGAAACCAAAGATCTTGAAAGCAATGCAAGTTGTTTTGGGGGATAGTATGGCTTTTTGGGGTGGGGCTAAGGGTGGGGTTTCATCTTTTGAACAGGAGGCTTTTAACATGAAACCAGACTCCTTTTCAACAGTAAAAGCCCAAAGTTTTGTTTTGAGTACTCTCTTTGATTATCCAGAGTTTTTCATTAGAATATCATCTCTGTAGCTGGGTAAACAAATAAGTCTGCACAAGACAATTGATAATCAGCTTGGGTTTGTAAGGCAAGCTAAATTTAAATAGAATAGTTCCACAATCAGAAGAAACATTGCAGCCTATTTTCCTATGGATTTTTCTCAAGAGCGAGTTCTTTGATAGTGTGCCAAAGCTCTGGAAATATCAGTGTCTTCTACCAAGCTTACACATTTCCACCAGGTTAAATAACTTCATGGCTTTGCTTGTTTGTTGTTTGTCAGATTTCATTGATACCAGGCTAACAAGCTCAAAAATTACCGGCATTAGGAGTGGTTATAAAGCAGAGGGGAACTGACAGACCAGAAAGTACTATTGCCAAGGCTTCCTGTAATTGGGAAAACAGTCAAAACCACCATGGTGTTTAATGTCATAACACACTTTCAGGAAATGTGAAGAGAAAACCTTAATGTACCTTCCTAGTTACCTTTCTTCATAAATATGGGCCTTGATAAAGAAATGTTATTATTGTATCTGTAAGCAGGAAAACTCTATTAGTTTTATGTGAGTGTAACTGCTGATGCCAGTGGTGAATTTAGCCCATATTATTGAATAATGTGTTCAAACATTATTTCTCAAAAAATGCATCACTATAGCACTGCATTTGTGTGTTTTTTACAGTCTTGGGGGCATTTCAGTCTTTATGATGAGAGACTGTTAAACTATAGACTGTATTGTGTATTATGCTTGGTATCACTTAAATGTAACATTTAGAAAGAAGGCATCTAATCCAGGCTGTACATCTGACCTTATGATCAAGGGAAATAGACACACACTTCTAGAAGGCAATTGCTCACAGCTCTGACACAGATTTATGGAAGTGCCTGTATTTTCCTTGACTACGCAGGGAGCCTGGATGACTTGCCAGAATAGACACCTAATTTTTAGATGGTCAGAGTCAGTGTGATTGTTCTACTGAATTCCCTGGTTCCCCAAGGGCCAGAATACAGTTTGTACTGGTTCACATTGCATGTAGATTGTATGAACTCACCCATTTGTCAAGTATCTGTCAGCTAAGGGCTGGATAAATTGTCTTATACTTCCACATATACTTCCACATCCATATATTTTTGAA
This sequence comes from Antrostomus carolinensis, assembly GCF_000700745.2. Lineage (NCBI taxonomy): Eukaryota > Metazoa > Chordata > Aves > Caprimulgiformes > Caprimulgidae > Antrostomus > Antrostomus carolinensis. Next base: position 36,186 of record NW_010335284.1, read on the forward strand.
ATCATACTGTATTGTAAGTGCTTTCCACTGCCCAAGCACACATTTTTGTTAATTCCTTCAATTTAAGAATGTGAATTTTTAGCAGTGTTTTCTCCCCCAGTTTGAACTGAACAAAAACCTTAAAACTGCATAAAGATTTTATATGTCTTGAGTGGTTTTTAGCTTATAGTCTAACTGTATTATTTACTTTAACTTGTTCAGACTGGTGATCCACAGAATGCTGGAGTCTGAGAGAATGTTCTGGGTGTTCAGTATTTCAGGCTTGTCCTGTCTCTGTCCTTTAACTTAGGTATCTGTTGCATGAAATAGCACATTGAGCTGTATAGACTGTCCGTCTGACGATGTGCTGCTGTCTTTATGTTGGAAACATGAAAGCTTTCAAATGCTGGTTGGACAGGATCTCTGGAAGTCATCTACTCTAGCCACCTCTTCAAAGTGGAACTACCACAAACTGTGGATCCAGTCAGCTATGGTTTTGTCTAGTTGAGTCTCAAAAAGCTCCAGTGGAGAGTCCACAACTTCTCTGGGAAACCTGTTCCACTGCTGCACTATCCCTCTAGTGAAAAATATTTTCCTCATGTCCAGTGTGAATCACCCAAGTGATTCAACCGCAACAGGTAGTGACCATTGTTCCTTGTTACATCATCTGGCACTGCCAAGAAGGGTTTAGTTCCATCACCTTTATAATGACCTACAAGAAGTAATTGTAGGCTGCAGTTAGATACTTTCCTTTTCACTAAACTCAGTAAGACCAGTCTCTTCAAGTTCTCTGCACAAGTCAGGTGCATTATGTCCCAGGATATGTCTCCGTTGAGCCCTCCTTAATTTATTCCCTTTAGCTGGAGGGAGAAGGGAAGGGATTGTTCCAGAACTGGACAAAGTATGTCAGTCTCCAGCTGGGCCTTGAAACAGGCCTTGTTGATCCAGAACCTGACCTGCAGACTGACTTCCCAGCTAGACCATGCTGCTTGTCTTGCTGCTATGGACCTGCCCAGTGATCACTGGGCTGTGTCAGACCCTGGCTGCCCTCACCAGGAGCAGCCTCCCCTCATCCTGACATGCAAACTGGCTTCCTGGCTTGACCTTAGACCTACTTCAGTAGCATGTACTTGTCCGATGATCTGGACTCCTGGTTAAACCTGGTTACCATTTCCAGGTCTGCCCTGCTCACCTTGCTTGGGTACTGCAGGGCAGTGCCTGTCTGGTAAGACCCCTACCCTGCATAGCTCTATTATTGCCCTTGGTTCCAGGCTCTCCTTCCCTTAGGGAGCAGCTGGCCCATGCTGCTCCCTGACAGCAGGTCACTTTCCCAGTCTATACAAACTATGGAGTGTTTCCAACCCAGGTGCAGAACTTTGCAATTCTTCTTGCTGAACTTCATGAGACATCTTCTGGTCCTATTGTCAAGTTTATCAAGGTTCCTCTGTATTGAAGTTCTGCTATTTGCTTTCAGTCACTGTCCCTAATTTAGTGTCACTCATAGATTTGCTGAGGGTGCACTCTGTGTCATCATCTCTTCATCAGTGAGGAAGATATTTAGCCAATGTGAACCCCAGTAGTGTCCCCTGTGGTACTCTGGTCATTATTGGCAACCAGCCAGACATGAAGCCATTGATCACTATCCTTTGAGGCTGGTGGCCCCACCTAACAGTTTTTTCTTCCAGCCTTCCACTGCCTCAGCTTCCAAACGAGAATGCTGTAGAAGGCATCAAGAGCTTTACTAGTGCCAGGGTATATTACGTCCACCAATCTTCCCTTGTCCACAGATACCGTCATTTCATCATTGAAGGTGAACAGGTTGGTCAGGCATGGTTTGCCCTTGATAAATCCATGTTGTCTCTTTCCAGTAATCTTCTTGTCCTTCATATATTTGGAAATTGATTCTGAGAGGATGTGCCCCTGGGACTGAAATGATGCAGATTGGTTTATAGTTCCCTGGATCTTTCTTCTTGCCTTTTTTTAAAGATTAGTATAACATTAGCATTTTTCAGTAATCAGAGACCTCTTTTGCTCCCCATGGATTTTCACACCTGCTAGGCAGTGGTGTCACATCACCTAGCTCTTTCAGCACCCACAGGTGGAAACCAGTCATCCCATGGATTTGCGTATATCCAGTTTCTCTAAGTAGTCTCTAACTGATGTTGCTAGCCACTCTCCTTCACAAACTGCTGGTACACGTGGAAATCTGACAGCAGGCTTTGTCTGTGAGAACCAGGAATAAAAAGGGCATTATTTTTTTCAGCCATTTCTGTGTTGTTCATGACTAGGTTGTTCCCCCAGCCAAAACACCCACATTTTCTGTGGGTTTCTTTTTGCTACCAGCATATTTGTAGACTCCCTCTTATTACCCTTAGTGTACCTCATTAGTAATAGGTCCAGCTGGGCTTTGTTTTTTTCCCAAAGCACATAACCAATGCTTTTACACTCCTCTCTTATTCTTAGTCCTTCTTGCTTCCTCTACTATTTTCCCTCTTGGTGTTTTAGTTCACTGAGAAACTCTTTGATCTTCTAAGCAGATTTTCTAGTACAATGGGATCATTTGTTTCTGAGCTCTTAGCAAGTCTTCTTTAAAAATCATCTAGCTCTCCTGGACACCCTTTCTCTTCTTGGCTTTTTCCCAGGGGATTCTTCCTAGTACTTCCCTGATTAAGCTGAAATCTGAGCTTGTAAAAGATAAGAGTCCGAATTCTGCTGCTTTCCTTGCCAGCCATCTGGATTGTGACCTTACTCATCTCGTGGTCACAGCAGCAAGTCAAGAAGAACATCACCCCTCAAGAATTCTTGCTAGGGAGTTGTCACTAAGTCTGTGCAGACACCTCCTGAGTTGCCTGAACAATTATATCTTACCCTCCCAGTAGGTGTTTGGCTGGTTGAAATTTCCAACATGAACAAAAACCTATGGGTTGGAGACTTCTGCTATCTGTTTGTAGAAAGCCTTTTTCACTACATCCTTTTGGTCAGGTGGGGTAACAGACTCACTACCACATTCCCAGTGTCATTTTGCCTCTGATCTTGACCAGAAACTCTCAGCAGGCACATCTGTGGTTTCATGTTGGATCTCTGTGGAATGGAGATCTTTAGCTTATAACACAAAAGTACACTGCTGTGCAAGGGAGTGCAAGATGGTAGACAAGGATGACTGCAAGGCAAGCAGGGTCAGCAATTTCTCTGACAAGGCCTTTGGTCCCACAGCACCCAGAGAAGAAGAGCAAAGCAGATCCTGTGACAGTAACCAGGCTCAGTCCAGTGATCACCAGGCAAGTCCACAGTGTCAAGAAATGCCTAAGGTCGATTCAGGAAATCAAGTCAGCCGGTCGGGATCAGCAAAATGCAAGGCTAGGTACGGGCATAACCTATAACATAGCTCAGGGAAGAACCAAGGGTGAGCGCCTGATAGTAAATGCAGCTCCCAAAGCCAAGGGGCAGAGACCACAGACAAGGCTTCTCATAGCTCTGTGCATCTCTGCCATGTTAACTGTGTTCTGTTTTGTTGTAAATGCTTTAAATTAGATTAAATTTAAGGGAGAAAATTCCATCAGGTTGCAATTAGGGAAAAATCAAAGTGACTGTACATGGTAGGCCATAGAGATTGATTCAGAAGGAGTAGTCAAGGAGGAATGAGCAAATACTATGACAAATTATTCTCTTCCAAGATGCACGCCCTGAATCGAAGCATAAATAAAATTTACTAAGCCACTTTTCCTTACACTTGATATCTTCCTAGCCTTGCTAATAAAATAAAGTATGAATGAAAGAACTGTGTAGTTCTTAATGCTGTGAAAGTCACGACAGCATGAGAACTCTTCAGAGCAAAAGTGTCCCCAAGCTCCCATATGTTATGAATCACATGGCCTTTGAGTCAGCATAAAGGGCATGAAGAAACAGACTTCAGATCACTAGATTTAAAATGTTTGTAAATTTCAAACTTTTAATATAAATTTCTACATATTTGGCTTACATACTGAATCTCAGGGGTCATCACCAATTAGCCAAGTTGTGAGCCAAGACCCACATCTATGCCAGACCGGATCTCTGCATCAGCAAGCAGGCCTGGGCCTGGACCACCAGCTCCTGAGATGTCATGATTATCTCAGAATCCTGGCTTTCCTTTCAAAAATAGAAAGTAAGCTTTTATGCTCATGGCTACAAAGAAAAGCCTGAAAATGTAAATGTTATCAGGACAGTCATGCGTATCTGACAAAAGTTTTCTCTGGGAATTACTCCAAATTTCTTAGAATGAAATACAAGGAATGTGACTCATGAGGGCACGGCTGCCAACACCAGCAGGGTCCTCTGTGTGTGGCTGCAAGAGAGCAGCAAATTCACGTTACCAGTGAGGCAGGTAGAGGTCACTCCTAGCTACTAAATTAACTCTTAAGGGGACTTTTGCAATTCTTGCTGCTCCCCTCGAGGACAGATGGAAGCTTCTGCTTGTACTTAGGGGTGCTGAGGGAAGGCCCCTGTTTGCGTTGTGGGTGGATTCACATGAGCTGTAGCTGGTAGAGGCCTTGTGTCAGCATCCTTAATCTGGATTGTGTTCATGAAGCCCTGTAAAATGTGTTCTTACTGTTCCAAACAGAATAGCCTCAAGGTTCCAACAAAGGTAATTTTTTTCTTTTTTTTAAACTCTTGTGGTCATCTTTAGAATCAGTTACGCTGGAAAAGTCTGTCCTGCTCACTCGAGTTAGCAAGGATTTGAGCAGGTAAAGGCAACACAGCACGAGTAGGATCAGAAGGCATATAGCTATATTTCTCTGGTGCATACACGTGGCTTT
>NW_010335285.1:0-8435 GCF_000700745.2 Antrostomus carolinensis
AGGTAGATACCATCAGTTGCTTCCTTCCCAATCTGTTAGTAAGCTTTACTGCTGACCTTTACACTGACCCGTGTGGCTGATACAAATCTACCATAAAAGGCCAAAAAAAAAAAAAAAGTGCAAAGCTTGACACTGAGAAGTTAAATTTTTGACTGGGGTTGTTTTAACTGTTTCACTTCTATGAAACTGATTATATTCTTTGTTTTAGAGTAAACTTTTCAGACTGAGCTTTAACTGCTGGGAAATTGCCTACATTTTACAGGGAACTGTAAGGAGGAAAAGTAATAACTGCTTTTGCTTTGAAAGATAATTGTTTCAAACCAGTAATTCCTGATTTATTTGTGATAGTCATTTGCAGTGTAGCAAAGCTGATGTTACACAGCTCTGCTTCCAGCACTGTAACAATTGACAATAAGTTCTGAGACAGGAAGTATTCTCATATATTAATTGTATGCAATTATGCCATCTACTAACAAGAAAGTAATACCAATATGGTCGTGTTGGTTGATGCGAGTCTATCAGTATTATGCGTGTTTGGGCTCAGTCCTGAGGTCAGGTAGCCGCAGCTCGCCCACTTGCAGCACAGCAGCTGAACTGTCATACCTGTCTGTGTGGCTGCTGCTATCTGGTGTCTGCTGTGGAGCACTGTCATTGCCATCTGCTCCTTTCATGGAGTTTGCGAATGGAGGGTCATCGCAGTCGTTTCTCTGTGGGAAAGGCCCTGGGTATCCTGGTGGCCAGCAAATGGGACATGGGCCAGCAAAGATGGCAATGGTAGTCTGGGCTATATGAACAGGAGCAGAGATATAGATCAAAGGGACTCTTTATCCCCCTCTATTCAGTACTCGTTAGGCCACATCTGGATTACTGAATCCAATGTCGGGAGCCCAAAACCGTAGAGAAGCTGATAAACCAGAGGGAGTTCAGTTGAGGCCATCAAGATGGTGGGGGCTGGCATACCTGCCCTGTGTGGAGAGACTGGGGTAGCTGGACTCAGCCTGGAGCTGAGATGGCTTTGAGAGGACCTAACAGCAGCCCCCAATACCTATGGGGAGGTCCTCAAGGAGAGGGAGCCGGGCTCTTCACAGTGGTGCAGCACGAGAGGACAAGAGACAGTGGGCATGAGTTGAAGCAGCAGACATCCAAACTGGGTATTTTTCCCCATAAGGACAGTCAGGCAGAGGCAGAGGTTCCCCAGAGAGGCAACCTGTGTGCAGTCTCTGCCCTTGGAGATTTCTAACCCCAGTTGGGTAAAGCCATGAGCCTGAATGACCAGGCAACTCATGGGGTCTCTCCCAGCTTGAAAGCCTCTCTGATTCTGGCCCAGCTAACATGAAGCAGCTGTTGATACCATGATGACATTTTTGCAAGTTGAATACTGAACTTTTTTTTTTTTTTTGAACTTGCATATAGCACTCACAACACTTGTGGCTGTACTTTTTGTAGTTGTGAAACTCTCTTTGCTCTTCCATTTTAGGTCTCGGTAGGCTGCTGAAGTTGGGGTGGAAGGCATGAAAGATGACATTCTGGTTCATAATAAGTTTCCTTTCAGATGGTAATATACAGTATAAACCTGTGACATTTTTACAGGATTATGCAGTTATACTTTCTTCAACAGGAGGCACAACTCTGAAATCTGACCTTGTACCATAATTAAAGATGTGATTTACCTTCCATGTCAGGGGAATATGACATGGTGATATTCTGCCCACATTATGGTCTGGACCATTGTATCGTGCTGACTTAAAATCCTTTTGGAGGTATATTGCATTGCACGTCTGCCTTTTCTATGCCAAACTGTTAAACAGAGTTGGTACGCTGTGTGAAATAGCTAACGTTCTTGTTGAGGGATGGCTGTGTTTCACTGACATTCATGATGCTTTTTTTTGGTGTCAGGTGCCTTATTCTGCAAGATGCTGGCACTGTCAGGGAGGTTCTGACTGCCTTTAACTGCTGTTGGGAAGAGAGCATACTTGGCACTATGCACATTTGGTCATGGGGAGAATTTAGAACAAATTAAGTTGTAGATATGTCCAGTATTAGTTCAAATATTTTTTTGTTTTAATTTTAAAATAATTGAATACTAACTCTGAGAAATAAATGCTATGAGTGATAAGGTAAGACTCATGCAAAGCAAAGACTTTTTATGTTACCTTGTGCATATTAATATTATAAAAAAAAACAAATTAGACATTCAGTACTTACTTCACCATGACACAAAATGTGTTCTAAGAAATAGTTATGAATACTTTTTCATCTTCAGAGTGCTTTTAAATCAGTGCATTAGTCCTGGTCCCTTAGCATGGCTGAGTAATGTGCAGCCTGTTTTTTTCAGTGGTGACACAGTGTATGTGTGTCAGGGGCAGACTGGGCTGTTGGGATCACAGTGTAGGGATAATATCTAGATGTTACTGTCTTGGGGAATTATTAAATTGGACTTGGTTGAAAACAAGTTTGCAGATACTTAATCTTGGAAAAGCTTACCTTTTAAAGAATGAATTTGAGTTCATAGCAAAAATTTCAATGTGAGCAAAACACAGGTAATTTAAAAGTACTTCTTTCCTTCTCCTTATCTGGGACAGGAACATAAGGGAATGAGCAGTAAACCCAGCTTCTTCATTTTAATTGTAGCTCCTGTCACAACAGGTAAATAATGGAGGCTGCGTAATTAAATCTCACATACTCAGCTATTTTTCCGGTTGAATAAGGATTAGTGAGAGCTGCATCTATGCAAGAAGGATGTAACCATTGGAGTGTGTATGTAGAGCAATTAGCATTGCTGAGACAGGAGACAAGAATGAATTTGACTGCAGTGGAGGCTAGAGAAACTGTTGAACCAAATCTGGCTTTCAGTTTATTTATCTGAGCAGTAACAGGGACTTGCTGTCTAGGGCTGGAAGAAAGTGCTTTCTTAAAGGTGCTTGGAAGCAACTTCCTGCTCTCTTAGATAGTGACATCACGATTCATCTCTCCTGACCTTCTGACTGCCTCTAAAATAGTCATTTGGCATTCCTTATTCATCAGAAGACAGCAAATGCTGACATCATTAGTAAGCTTGAAAGATTGTGAGATGATGCTTCGCTCCATGGTCCTGGTGCTTACAGTGCTCACAGGAAAGTGCTGACTGCAAGCTGTATGTTTAGCTTGATGCATGAATTTTCCTTCTATCAAGTCATCACTAAAGTATGACACCATCTTCCTGCAGTGGAAGAACCTTATTCTCCTCGTCTCCTGTCTGAGTTGCTCCTGCTGTAAGTCTAGACATCACTAGAAGTCTTCCCGCTTTAATTCACTGTAGTTAAGGGAGGCACATACATCATGTTCATGTGCTGTAAACCATGTCTGATGCCAGATCAATGGCACAGCTTTCCTTTGCGGTGACAGCTTCTGAGGCTGTAATATTCAATTTAACTTTGTGTCCTTTCCAAAATAGTCCAGGCAGCTTTATGATGGACTCTGCTTTCTTTAATTGGTGCGTGCGCACTTCTACTGTGTCCTTCATAAGCATATGGAATCATAGAATCATTTAAGTTGGAATGGACCATCAAGATCATCGAGTCCAACTGTTGAGCTCACATGGCCAAGTCCACCACTAAACCATGTCCCTGAGCACCACATCTACACGTCTTTTAAATACCTCCAGGGACAGTGACTCAACCACTTCCCTGGGCAGCCTGTTCCAATGCTTGACAACCCTTTCAGTGAAGAATTTTTTCCTAATATCCAATCTAAACCCTCCCTCACCACAACCTGAGGCCATTTCCTGTCACTTGTTACTTGGGAGAAGAGAACAAGACCCACCTCGCTACACCCTCCTTTCAGGTAGTTGTAGAGAGCATTAAGGTCTCCTCTCAGCCTCCTTTTCTCCAGGCTTAACAACCCCAGTTCCCTCAGCCACTCCTCATAAGGCTTGTGCTCCAAACCCTTCACCAGCTTTGTTGCCCTTCTCTGGACACGCTCCAGCACCTCCATGTCTTTCTTGTAGTGTGAGGCCCAAAACTGAACACAGTACTTGAGGTGCGTTCTCACCAGTGCTAAGTACAGGGGCACGATTGCTGCCCTTGTTCCATTATCTAAAGAAAAAACAAGTGGCAATATATTGGAGACTGGGAAAAAGAGAGGAGAAAAATTAGCTTCTAAAGGGAACCTTTATATAGTTTCTAGTTGGAAATAAAGTATTTCAAAAAATAAGCACTAGTATGTTTTATCCTGTTGACACAGATAATGCTTTTAGGTGGCTAGCTAAGCTGTGTTCAGAGCAGATTGGTGGTGTTAGTTTGAACTTATTTTAGAAATAATGACAAAAAGATTCCTATGATGATGTATATTATGTGGATGACTACAATATTTCTTTATTAGGTGACTATAAATTTATGCTGAGGTATGATAGAGACAAAGATTATACCTGAAGGGATTTCTTATTTGACCTTTGGCAAGTTTTATTCTTTCTGTGCCTCAATTTCCCATCTGTATAATAGAGATAACAGGGTTTTGGGTTTTTTTAATCTTTTAAGCCATATGTCAGTACTATTCAGATTTTAACCTTCTCAAAGCAAAGATGTTTTCGTACCATTTGTACATTTATCATTTTGAGCAATGACAGCTAAATCTTGTTTAGTACTGCTTCTATCCCCATAATTTCAAATAATTTGATTTCAAGTAAGATTAGAGTGTGCATTTTGACTTAATTGCACCTAGTCAGAATAAAACAGAAGACTTCCAGGAAGTTGCAGATTGAAACTTTGGCAACTGGAAAATAGGGATGAAAAGTTTTTTTGTTAGTCTGTAATTCGTACTACAAGGAATTTATTTTGGGACATAAAGCTTTCATGATCTGCCTCCTGCTTGTGCTACTGAGCTTCACAAAGTAATAGAGAAATACCCAGGTTTTTTTTTTTAACCTGACGGTGCACTTCTGATATATCATGTAATGTTCTCACATCCCAAACACACAAACTAGATAAAAATTGTACAACCTTCACCTCACCTCCTCCAAACACTCTTTTCAAACACTGTATGCAATTAATGTAGCCTTTGTGGATGTGAACTGTTTCTCCCTGTTATTTCAATCCTTCACAAAAAAAAAAAAAAAGAAAAAGAGTTTCATGAAGGGAATTACCTTTTTTGCTTTAAATGGTACCAGTATTTTCTTTGGAGCCTGTTTATGTCTTGCTGAGAAACTCTAACTTTGATCGTAAAACTAATGAAAAGTAACCTGAATTCATAAATACCTGTTCAAAAATCTGTTGTGCAAAATCTGCAAAGCAGAAGTAGATGTTCAATCTTTAATGACATGGCAGAAATGTCTTTGAAAGCCTATTTGTGTATTAGACTACAATACCTAAAATGTATATATGTACTGCAGCACCATGCTATATATACTTGCAGCACCTTGGGCGCACAGCCTGAAGTTACAAATGCAGTTGTATCAGATAATTTTTTCAGCAAGGAGGCTTGGAGAAATAATTGCACCTATCTGACTTTCCATTGCTTAACATACAGAAACATATTTTCCTTCATTTTTTTATTCAAGAAATAAAGAATTACAACAGAATTATTTTTCATATTTTATTAAAATTTAGCTCCTAAAATCGTACTGTGATTACCTCATTTTCCTTTAGAAATGCATGGCATACGTCAGTGGCTGCTAAGTCAGCTCTGCACGTGGACTCAAATGTATTGCAAGACTTTTTACTGTTAGGCATTCTTAACTTACAAAATAATAACACTACTCATCCTCCTAATTTTGCTTCTGAGAGTGGTGTGAGATCTTTGCTTCTCTGTCATTTCTAAGTGAGTATCTTTCTGCACTTCTTCTATTTGGAGGATGATGTAGCACAGTGATGAGGATTCCTGAATCCCCTGGTGGTAAGTTATGTGGAATCACAGCCCAGAGCCCTGGATTCAGCCTCCCCACGACACTGAGGAGGAGGTGGAATCCATCGTTGGTGTAGAGGATGCTCTGGGTGACATTTGCTTGTCACCACCAAAGAAGATAAGTGCTGTAGGCTGCTTTATATAAGCAAATCACTTCATCCCTAAATATATTTTGGAGGGCTGTTTCTTCATTTGTTGCAAAGGGCATAAATTATAAAAGTCATTTGTTCTTTGTACATTTGTCAAATTTGAAGATCTGGGTTTCCTTCACAAAACTAAGAAAATCTCAGCTCTTACCCATATTCTGTAGTTAAAGTGGAATAAATTTGGCATCATTCTGGGAACTGTTAAATAATAACAGCACATCACTGCTGAGAAATACTACATGTGAAGAGGCAGGAAGTACGTTGAAAATTAGATACCAGGACAGATCTTAGCCTACCATGAGATTAGATAAAGTGATGTAATTGGAAAAGATGGACAAGGGTTTGGCACACTGACTGCTCGGCAGGTGTCTGAGAACTGTAAATGCTTATATATTGAAAGTACATAAATTACTATCACTTTCCTTTTCCTTTGAAGTAAGAACTACAGATAGTCATTAGGATGCAACTCATTTAGGATACACAGCCTGATTTATAATTAAAGTTGTTGGTTTACAAACGGTGTAAAAGGAAATGTTACATGGCCCAGAGGACTTGCAATACTAATGGTTTTTAATAATACTTGGAACTCTGTCCTGGGAGGGTCTAAGTTATACACACAGGACTCCATTTATTTAGCAGATGTTACAGTGCACTGGCAATACAAAAGTAATATAAACAAAAATCACATAATTCATGTGATTTTAAAACTGAGATGAATACATCTAAATTAGAAAAGGACAAATGTTTATACCAAATGGTCTTAGACTTCCCACTCTTCTCAAATCAGAGCTATTTATTGTTAGAAAGCAGATGAACTACCAGTAGATAGTGAGCAGTTTGAAGTTATGATGTACAATAACATCTTGTAGAAGTCTGTTTATAAATTAGAAGACAATCTGGCCATGATTCATTGACTAAATATAGGTGTTTGCCATTATTTTAGGTGCTGTGGGGTATCTTGTGTGGCCTCTGTCAAACTTTCAAAAATGTGTTTGTCTACCTTAAGTCTCACATCCTGGCAGATGTAACTATTTGTTAGTTCTTTTTGTAGATGTCTTGGATGTCTTATGAAGACTCAGGTAGCGTTAGATTTCTGTATTTAATCAGCTGAATTGAGCCCTTTACATATGTGAGGAATTATGAGAGATGATTTTGCATTTAATGGGAAAAGTTTTTAGATTTCATTATAATTTTATTCTTTCCAAGATGTGAAGTTCTGCTCCCTACGTAAATTCAAAGACATGTATGCTCATTTTAATGCAAAAGCAAATGAAAAAACCTCTGTTCTTATTGCTGTTTGATCTCTAGAGTTAACCTGAAACCAGTTGGATCTGCCTTATTTTTAGGAATCACCAACCTAGTGATTGCAGTTTTAATTTAATAAATGTGGATTTAATAAATTTAAGTGAGGTTTCCAAGATGTGATAGGGACCATAAAATGATGATAGTCTTGCTTCAGACAGCTTGGCTTTACCTGCAGAATTGGCTGCTACTGAAAGTGCTATATGGGGAAAAAAAGGAACATTGCCTGTTCTTAATATCTCAGCTGAGCTTCCTGTGGCAGCAGTTTGGAGCAGAATCTTTCACATGTATGCTGAATACAGGTAATCAGATCCTCACCAAGAAGTGGTAATTGCAATGATATTTCTAAGCATCATTTGTCAGAGGAGACCTTCACTTTTCACAAGGGAAGAAAACACCTCATTAAAACTGGATAAAACAATTATTATAGGTGAGCGAGTGTGAGGAATTCTGTTTAACAGTAGTTCTCATTTATTTTTATTAAATCTTGGAAGACATGCAGGCCCTGTATGGAACTGTAGAAGTGTAGTCCAAATTTTACAGTTGTGTCAAAACCATATGTAAAGCATAAAATCATAGAATGAATCATAGAATCATAGAATGGTTTGGATTGGAAGGGACCTTAAAGATTATCTAGTTCCAACCCCCCTGCCATCAGCAGGGACACCTTCCACTAGATCAGGTTGCTCAAAGCCTCATCCAGCCTGGCCTTGAACACTTCCAGGGAGGGGGCATCCACAACTTCCTTGGGCAACCTGTTCCAGTGTCTGACCACCATTACAGTAAAGAACTTCTTCCTAATATCTAATCTAAACCTCCCCTCTTTCAGCTTAAACCCATTTCCCCTTGTCTTGTCATTAGTTGCCCTTATGAAAAGTCCCTCCCCAGCTTTCTTGTAGCCCCTTCAGGTATTGGAAGGCCGCTATAAGATCTCCCCAGAGCCTTCTCTTTTTCAGGCTGAACAGCCCCAACTCTTTCAGCCTGTCTTCATAGGAGAAGTGCTCCAGCCCTCGGATCATCCTGGTGGCCCTTCTCTGGACTTGTTCTAACTGGTCCATATCTTTCTTATGTCGAGGGCTCCAGAATTAGACACAGTACTCCAGGTGGGGC
>NW_010335286.1:0-25516 GCF_000700745.2 Antrostomus carolinensis
ATTTTATTTTATTTTATTTTATTTTTGTTTTTCATTCAGGTCCTTCTAGTATTTTTTCTGAAATTTCACACACTCCGAGAGGCTGAATCATAACAGCATTCTCTATTTGTCACTAACAGTCACAGCATATCTGCTAACATTTTAAATTTTCCAACCAGCAGTCCTGTAATTTTTTGGGCAATTCATTCTAGCCAGTGGCAAAATATCAGTGTTCCCCTTACTTCTTCCTATCCTGATTAGAAAGATATATAGCTGCTGACAGAGGAAAATGAGAGAAGCAGGGAATTTGCACACAGTGCTTCCCATATACATTTCCTGCCACTAAACATGTACAAGTGATTAGTGAAAATCAGGGACCACTGATGCACAGAAGTATTGGACACAGACACTGACCTGGTCAAGAATAAATTTTGTTCTGTTTGTCCTTATTTCATTTGGAAAATCTAAATTTCTGACTGGAGGGACTAGAGCAAGCAGAGTAGACACGAGGTATGCGACAAATATGAGGTACTATACGAGCAATCTACCTAATTTCAAACATAATAAAATCAAGCTGGCCATGTGTAAACCAAGTGTCTCTTGACTCAAATGTCACTGTCAGGCACCTAATCCTATCATATGTTGAAACCCCAAACAACTACTGGAGAGGCAAAATCTCTTGTCACATTCTCTCTTCCCCTTCCTCCTATCTGATTTTTGTTTAGGTCTGTATGCCATATGGAGAGGCCTGGTTATCTTTACAGTAACCCTCAGTGGGACTGGGAAGCAGCACCAGTGCAGGATTCACTCTAGACAAACCTTCCTTTATGCAATAGCTGGGCATGCCATATTAAATGAAAGACCCTTTAAAGAGCAGTGAAGGACCTTCAACAGCCTGCTTCCATGTTCTTACAGCCCTCCAGCATAATTTACAGGGATGAGACAGCAGTGATTTATGCTAGTAAAAGAGCTATTGTCCCAGACAGCCTCAAGTGTATTGAGCTACAACTTGCAGAATACTCCAGATAAAGAGGATTTCTAAGCAGGATGCCCTAAAATTATAGTAATAACAAATAAAACATTCTTGATTAATTCGTATAAAAAATAAGGTTTTGTACTTGTGTGTTACGCCCCATTTTTAGTGTATTAGTACATAAATAACAGACCAAATACTTTAAAAAGTGGTATTATTCAGGCTGCCCAACTCCAACACATAACACTGGTTCTCTCATATGAATCTTTTATTTGTAAGTAAAGAGAGGAGGGATAATTGGAAGATGTGTTAACAGATGATATAGAAACTCAGAAATTAGTAGGTTAGGCAGTATCAATATGCTTCCCACTTTAACTTACAAATTAAGATCTAAAACCAGACAGGGATGCAAGAATAATAATGGTTAATCTCTGATACTTCATTTCCTTTTGTTGAATCAGAGCCATAAGATTAAGTCCATTAAGTATAGATGTACAGAGATGTACATATTTTAGGCAAAAAACATCATTTTGATCAAAAACACAGTAGCTAACACAATACACAAGAAAGCCGACTTCTTTTTTTTTTTTTTTTGGTATGCTATCACCAGTTCTGGCAGGTAGAAATAGATGTTTAGGGTAAAAAAACATGTTTACTAGTTCTGTGCTGCTAAAATGTTCATAAGGTAAAGGTCAAAGAATATTTCATTCCCTGCTGAGCAAATGGTCAGGAAGCACATTTGTCTGCATTTCCTGTCATAACAGGAAGAGTGTAACTTCTTCCTCTCCACAATGGCTTCAGTTCTGCTTCCCACCTCCAGCTCTTTCTCCCCCAGGGCTTTCCAAACCATTCCTTGTAAGACAGCAGGGCCCTGCCTGTGTGTGCACTGGTTTTTAGCTCTGCTGTGTTGGCAGATGCCTCATTCACTACTTCACTCTCTTTACTTAGGCTTCTTGCTCACATTTCAAATTAAAAGTAATTTGACCTAAATATTTACCTTATGCTAATTCACTCTAAATTATGCTCAGAACATACATTTGTAATACAAGCACACTTAACCTTAAATATAATACATTCTAGAAATTCATGGTTCAGTTCAGCAGCTCTCAAAACTTTATTTCTCTGGCATAACATGAGAAGTGCTGCCCGTGTTGTACAGATCACTACAATTTAGGACTCATGAAAACCTGGGGTGTATTCTTTGCTTACAAAAACCTAACTTTACCTCTGAAAAAAACAGGTCCAAGGCCTAACTAGAATGCTTTATTCCAAGTATATGTTTACTGTGTAATGTAAGCGAGAGAAGGAATTCAAATATGTAAAAGATAAAAAGCAGGCAATGTTTAAGACAAAGGTTCACTGAAGAGAATGATGCTTAGCTGCATAGTTAAGCAGTTATATTTTCATATAAAAATATGACCTTGGGAGAAAAAAAAGAAATAAAATCTCCAATCTTGGATAAAATGAAGACACCCCATGAGGGAAGACTGAAAATATCAAGGAACTGGTGGGAAAAAAGTTTTCTGCCTAACTTGTGCTCATGTTAGCACTAATACACAAGGCTCTTCTCTCTTTCTACAGGGGAGTTTCTGATTCAGCCGATAGTCTCTTACTCTTTCCTTTTAAACAGAGCTGAAACACAGATAAAAATAGATACACGAGGCTGAAATTAGTTTTGAAACTAGCAGCATTAGGTATTGAAGTCAGTAGAACAAATCTAGGTCTTCCTGCAAACGGTCATTTCCCTCCAGGATATTCTTCCCCTGCCCCATAACCTCACTCTACTTATCTGCTTTAATTTGTTCTCTATTGAGCTGATAACTGCACAGTAAGTCTTGGTTTATAGCTTTACAGATTTGCTGGAATCAAAGAATGATAAAAAGTCTATGCATGAAAATGTTAAACAGCATTTGTTACTATCGTACCCCACAGAATTACACAGACATGATACTTTTAAAAGCGTGTCTTACTATTTAAGCACTTTAATATTGTAGTGTACACTTCCTATGGTATTCAACAACACTTAATCTCCCAGCAGCTCATTACAAATTGAAAAAGATGTTTTAAACAGTATGCAGAGTCATTAGCTAAGCTCAACTCAGTTTTAGCTGTGAATCTGACAACAGCATGCTTCACAAGCAGCAAAAAAAATGCAGAACTAATGAGCAAGATGATCAGAGGGATAAAAAATGGTGGATCACCATATAAGACCTGGTATTTCTTTATGCTAACTAGAAGAACCAGTGGATTAAAAGCAAGAGAACGTTCCAGACCCAATACCAGAATGTCATTGGGGTCAATATGCCCTCTTTCCTGGGTCAATGTACCTCTAGATTTAGCTCCAGACCATAGATTTAATGAGATATTTTATAAGTGACCTTGTATAACAGTAATACAATATCATTTACGTCATTGCACCTATTTATTTTAGGCCTGGGCAGCCCTGCCTGGACTGTTGCAAAGAGAGTTTCAGATGATCTCAGTCTACAGCAGCCCACAAAAGGCCCTCATTAAAACTAAGAAAATATTTCAAACTGATGGAAAACAAATAGGAAAAATACAAGGACTTTTCTGAGGCAGATGAATGTAATTTTTCCTTCATATGTTGACCATAACAGAGCTAGTTGAATTGTTTCTTTCAACTAAGAAAGCACATGAAAAGAAAGTTCACCCACATTTTTTGCAAATGCCCTTCCTCTTTTCTTCTCTTTTTTTTTTTTTTTTTTTTTTTTTTTTTTTAAACAACCCAGAAATCTTCATTTTTCACAGCAGCCTTCTCCAATCTGCCCAATAGAAATTTCTGTGCAAAGACCTTGTACATGTCGGGAGCTTCCGACATCAGATGTCAATGTTAATATTTTTGGCTATTGGTTCTATTAGTTAGTGCAACTGATATCATGTATATAGTCTACTCGAATGGGTTGTTGACAAGGCTACCACAATCTCCTGAGCCTGAGCAACACGACCAGATATTCATTCCACATTTATGAAGTCCATATTATCCCGTGTTGCAATAAGTCTCTGGTCACATTGGCTGCTTATAACAGGATTCTCTGGAGAGTTTTCATTTCCATTTAATATCATGACGGTAACTAAATTACACAAATAAGTACACATTTACTCTAGCCCTGGCAGTTACTCATAATCCTTCTCCCTGTGGCTAAAAGCAGAGTGAAAGGGAATTTTTCAGATGGGCTTTTCTAAAAAACTCACAACCGAAGATAATTTGTGATCACTCATGGAATGATTCAAACATCCTTGCCACCTTTGTCCCCACATGGTAACTATGAGGGCCAGGAAAATATAGCCGACTGGCAGCCCACATGAAAGAACATTAAATTAATGGCTCCTCCTAGTTAAAAGCCTGAATTCTGCACTCATTGAAGGCAATGACAGAGCTCTTATGCAGCCCAAGGTAAAAGGACTGGGCCTCTAATGTCTAGGTTGCAGTAGTTTTCCTTTAACTTATCCCAAAATGACAAAGTTTCAAATGGTTTTCGGAAAAGTGCTGATCATAACCTCGTACTGCACATTTCTATGAGATTTGCAGCCAGACATTTGACTCTGGACAGTTCCAACTTAACATTTATTAACAGTATGGTGACTGGAGTACACAAATCCAACCAACTGGAGTTGCTCAGAAGAAATCCACTTGAAGGGAGGTCAGTACTATTTTTGTCCTTCCCAATCCACTCATACCAGCACTTTGAACTGTAGGGGAGTCTCCTACCATAGCAGACAGTAGTGTAGAAGAAAACAGCTGTTATACTGATAGAACGAGTACTCCATTCAATGGTTTTCATAAATAGCTAGTCAGGATGCTGGGCAAATGAGTGGAAAAGCAAGGACAGAAATCACCTTCCACAGGCCTTGTAACAACTTAAAACCTTTTGCAAAAAGCCTTTTTATCTACACAGATTCACCCTTGCACTGGGAGGGGGCAGAAGAATTAAACTATTGCTATATCCCCTCATTCGATACGTGTTCTGCTGATTCTTCCCTGCATGTTTTGTCCTGCAGAGAACTTACGTGCTTGGAAACAGCTGAGGATGCACTATCCACGTATATCATATTCCCATCTAACATGCCTTGTATTGTGACACCACACTGAGCTTGAATATAAGCAACAATAAGGCAGTTTCAAGTCAACAGATTTTCTGCTGTTCTTGTAAACATCTTCTAGTGAGGTAGCAAGAAAGAAAACAGTTTCCATCCATATCATGGTAAATAGAACTACAAGTAAGCTTTGTGGAACCGTGTTGCAGCTGGTATCTTAATTCTATTAATCAAAAACTTTTAACCTTTTTTTTTTTTTTTCCCCAGTGCAACCTTTTAATCTTTTCTATGAATTCAAATATATTTATGTCATTAAATAAAAAAATAAAATAGGAATATAAACATGTTACTATTTTAAGATTACTGGAAGTGTGTAAGTTAGAAAAGAAATAAACTGATGCAGCTTCACTGAAGCAGCAGTAGCTCATGGAATACATTATATTTTAAGAAACTGTAAAGCTTTTGAAAGAGTATATCTCATAAAAATGGTTAAACAACCAATCAGCTATTAGTGAAAATCCAGTTGTATTTAATCACATATATGTTGCTACAATTAAAAAGTCTGATCCCACAGTCCAAATGAATCAATGGAAACCTTTTCATTGCTTCACTAAGCTTGAAGTCAGGGCACTAAATGCAAAGAGGATAAAACCAGTAGAAACACTTTCTAAATTATGTTTCAATATATTAGTAGAAATGAGAAGCAGAATCAAGGCAGTTATACTATGTGAAGGATGCAGTGATGTAAATCTATACCTTCAGCCTCACAGTGACTAGTCAACATGATGGATATTACCAAATGCTGGACAAACACTTTCTGCACTACCACGGTGGTTGTTAGTATTCTAGTGTTATAGTTCTATTCATAATTACTAGCTCTGAAAGCTGGTTCTAGAAGTCTTAAAACTCTACTGTGAATGACTTGAAAGACTAGCTCTCTTCATTTTGTAAAGTAAATTTAGCCTATTGAAAGATATCTCTTTGACAAAATTGGCGATTAAGTTCTCCGTAAATCCTGTATATTTGAGTAAGTAAGTTAACACTGAAGCTATTGTGTGAACTGATGTTACTAATGGCGAAATTTTGCACTATCACTTACAAAATAATTCATGTTCACTTCAAAAGGAAGTGATGGTATTATGGGAAAGTTCCAAACAACTGGTGTCTTAATGTTTAATGATAAATTCAATATTTCAATTCCAAGCTATAAACCAATTAAAATAAATATGATGGTTTGATATTGATAGAATTATTGCTTTTTGGCTTGGCCCACAGAAATACGTAACCCTTAGGGAAAACATGAAATGTACCCTTCATAAGTATAATTTTGATTTTACACATTATTTTCTGCCATGGAGAACATAAGTGACTAACATTACAAAATCTAAAAATTATTGGAAAGCATATTTAAAGATTATCATTTGTTGTTATGCCTTGGATGAGATTTTTATGGCTTTATAAAATCCTTGAAGGCTAACAACACAAATTCTTTTAAACAACCTGATTATATGAAAAAAATTGTAGATGAAATTAATAGAACAATGATATTAATAGTAACTCAGTATCAAGTTCTCAAAAAAAACAGCTACTGAAGATTACTCCTAAATTGCAGCCACATGTACGAAGAACACTAATTATAATGTTAAATAATTTTATGGAGATTTTTTCACACTTGTGAATCTCCAGTTTCAACAAAACGTTCATCCTTTTAAATCAAATGTAAACAGCAGCAGCTTTTCACTGATTTTACTTTGAGATGCCAATTGTTGAATTTTATTTTTTTGAAAACAGGAAGCAGTTTCTCTAATTTATGACCATATTTTAACTAGCAGAGACAGTGTTGATAATATGTGACAGATACTCAGCCATTTTATCAAAAGCAGTGATAACAATTAATTAACCAGCCCTGCTGGACCTATTTAGTCATAGCATCAGTAACAGAGACTTTGTTTCCTAAATACAACATGCCAATATTATTGTATGTGGGTTTTAGAATGTGTTAGGCTGCTCGAATTCCTTTTAAAATTCAGACAGGAAAAGATGAGATTTTTTTAATGAAGTCTTGTCATTTATATATGAAGGAAGTAAAAAGACAAACATTGCGAACGTAGAAATATTAAATAATTTGGATCTATGAATTTAAATGCAAGTCCTCCTGCAAATAAAATCATATTATAAGTTCCCAAAACATATTAATAAAAGCCTGTAGCCTGTAAGCAACTTGTAGATGCACTTAACCATGAACATTACACACTGAAGTCAAAGTGAGTGCCGAGGGGGCCCGAAGGAGAGCATACACAACAGTCTTTGTAGAATCAAGGCCTCAAGTAGCAAATTCCTAACTACATGTTACTAAACTTGAAAAAAATCTGCATGAGGTTTCTGGTTGTTTCCAAAAGTACTTTTTCTTTAATAGTCTTCCATACATTGTCTATATATATACGTATATGTAGGTATATGTATATGTACACAAAGTTATCAACTTTTTAATCACTTATGAGAATAAATCACCCTAGAAATATAATATGATGTTCAAATACAGTTTTTTTTGCTACTCACCTGTCTGTTACGCTCATCCATAATCCTTGTAATCTGAATCTTTTTTCTCCCCATAGTCCCCGTTTTTTTTCCTCTCCTTCTTCCTTAAAATTATGTATTTTTCCCTTCTCTTTTCTTCCTCTTTCCCGTTTCCTCAAAACAAACCTCCTTCTTCAGCACTTGCACTACTCAGTTCACAGTCCCCTGCATCCGTTCCTGCTAAACACAGAAAGGAAATAAAATGTTATTACGAAAATGATAACTAGATGAAAGTTACCATATGGAACTGACCAAGAATCCTCATTATAATTTAGTGTACAAGTAAATTATAATAAAAAATTACTGCATCTATAAATGAAGTAAAGAAATAACAGCAAAATAATAATTTATTTCAAAGGACAAACCCACCAACATATCAAGAAATGAAGAAAAGGACTGAAATACGCATTGCCAAAACTTTAACAGAATTAGGTGTCTCTAGTTTTAAATATCACTCATTGCTCTAATATGAAAAATTACCTGAATCAGAGAGTTAATGAACCTTTCTGTACCTATGTATGCTAAGTAGGCCAGCTAATTCATTTCTGAAGGGAAAACAATCTTGTGTTTTGACAGCAGAGGTGATAATGTCCCTCATTATGCAAATAGGATGGACCTTTATTAAAGCGTTACTTGATATATGAGAGATGTCAGCTACTTCAAATCCAAAATTTTTAACCTTATTCTTTAAGAATATAGATTAGTGCAAGTATTACTCAAAACACCTGAAGAAAACTGTAGTGCATTTTCCTTCATTTTATTTGAATACAAATTCTAAAAGGTTCTGATGAATGATTTATAACTAGCAAACACGTACATCTTTCCTTATAAAAATCTTGTACCAAAAGTAAAGCTGTAGAGCACACGATAAATAGGGGCAGATGATAATTTAAGAATGTCTTGAAAAATATTGTTCTAGTAAAGCACTGACACTTACAGTGAAATTTACAGTACTGTTTTTATCACAAAACTAAAGACAGTCAGATGCAACACATAAAAATACAGAACACAATACACTTTCCATGTTTAACAAAGTGCCATAAATCATAAAAATAATTTCAAATATATTCAAAGTATTTTTAGCAATAAAAGACCTGATAAAAATATAAGAAAGTACAGAAACTATGTTCAGTCTGGTACTAACAGGAAAGATGCATTTTTTCCCTTTCTAACCTTTGTTTAGCATATATTTATATGTACATATTTTGAACAGAACAGCACAGAGTTATTTTAAATACCGAAGAGTAAAAAAATCAGATGAACATTAATATAAAATGATTTTTAAATTTTTTTACATTAGACCCATAGTGTATTAGAAATATTGCCTTGGAAATAAAACTTCAGTAATTTTAAAACAGAGACTGGTGTTTATTTATTTTGAGCTCGTAGAATCGCAGCCAACCTGATAAATTCTCACAATATGTTACGTAACACTAAGCTGATGTCCTGGCCATTTAATCCATTATTTGGCTCCGATTCAAAGCTACTGAGCTAGAAAAGCTAGACCTCACTCCTCTGATCTTCAATTCTCTCTTGATTTTCTTTGCATACATTAATCTTTAAGCTACACGAGTGTTTTATCACTCTCAGAAAAAAATTAGTTAACAAATAAGCCCGAGTTTTCTAACTAGCCACTATGATATAATTAATCTGCTGGGCAAAACAAATTTTCAACTATAATACTTATTACTTTCTGTACTTTAATGCCTTTTTATATTATTTGCTAAGCTTACTTATATATGCCTAAATCATTACCGTAATGCAGAACACAAAACTATTCATGTTGCCAATATAATAAAGTGTAAAGGCTGCAAATTTTTTTTTTTTTTTTGCTTCTTTTATCTTATTTGAAAACAGTTCAACTTTTGATCACATTTACAACAAAAACGTCCGAAACTTTGAAATCAATTAAGTCGATTAAATATATTTATAAAACTTTTTTTTTTTTTTTTCTTCTGTCCAAAGAAAACTAGGAGACAGTCTTATCTGATACCCAGTGTTGACAAACAAACCCAGTCTATTTTTAGCAACGGTTTTAAATTTCCTCAGACTGGGTTTCTTTCCTGTTTTTTCCTATGGTCTTACCTCCGATACAAAGAGCAAGTTAGAATGGTGTTTCCCATGCACATGCAGGACCCAAAGGAGCCTAAAAGGCTTTCTCTGTAACAGTAAGCCAATACGCTAATCCACAGCGAATGCATATGGAACAATTTCCTTTCCTTTCATTCAGCTGAAGCCAGTGGCACTATCGGCTTACAGCACTACGCCTGCCTAAGCTCTTATTCACTGCAAGGTGGAAGGTCAGGGTGGACAGATTAGAGCAGTGGTGACAGGTTAGCAGGGATGAGAGCTGCTCTGCAGATCAAGATGCTGATGCCGAGCTCAGAAAAAAATAAAAAAAAATAAAAAAAAATCACTGAGTACTGAGAAGATCTACTAGGAAGGACAAAAATCTTAGTGGAGGAGCAGTATGTTGAGTCCCTCCCACACACTTATCAGTTCCACATTTAAGATCAGCCTTCAAACAACAAAAGCTTTTATAGACAGTTTAAAGTCAGAACACTTAAAATTCCTATGATCTGCACAAAATGATCTTAAAGCAATTCATGCAACACTTGATGAGCAGAATTTTGTTCTTCATTTCCTGTAGTAATCCATTAAGTACACTGGTTTTATTTTAAGAGGGAAAATAGATGTGCAGGAAAATAAAGTTGAAGGGGAGCGAGGATTTGGTTATTAAATATTATCATACAATCTGAGAGAACCTGAAGTAGAAGACAGAATGTGTTAGGTCGTATGTATCCAAGATACAATTTGCAAAGAAACATAATTTTTCTTCAGCAGGCAGTAGGTTAAGTTTTCTTGCACTGAGGAAAACAAAAAATCTCTCTCCTGCTTGCTCTTTGCTTACCAGTCTAGTTTCAAATAAAAGCTTTTCAGTTTTTCTAGCAAATTTATTTCCTTTTTAAAACATAATTTCTGCTATTTTTACTGCTACTAGGAACAAACTGGGAATGCTGTGGCATTCTCTGTCTTTTTTATACACATATACATATCAACACATACTACTTCATGTGCTTTTCTTACTCTTTGCCTATAGTTCTATTCATTTCATTAGTATATACATTTGCACATGTACATATATAAAGCAGATAGATGAGCTGATTCCAAATCAATTAGATTCAGATGAGGAAATCAAGACATCTGATTCAAGGGCTATAACCTTCAAAGGCTGGTGACTTCCGAGTCAAATAGAACTTAAAGAACTCTGGAGACCAAGAAACCCCCATAGCTGCTTTAGGACTTCACTAGTGTTTTCAATACCTTTTGGAAGTTTTTGCAGGATTAAGGATTACATATTAAGTCTTTGAAGTTCCTGTTAATTGATAAATTGTATTTCCCTAACACTAATAAAGCACACTGGCTAGAACAGTTGAAGGTACTACAAAACTCAAATAGGACTGCAGGCTTTCATTACCCAAGAGAACCTAAAAAGGAACTTAAAATAATTCTAGAAGCTCTGTTGAAGTAGTTCTCCACATAAAAGAAACCTTCCAACTTAATGACATGGTTACATGCAAACAAATTGCACTTAAAGAAACACATAGTTACATGCTCTGGTGTTACAGTCTTCAGCATTTTTTCTTTTTGCAAACCCAAACATAAAAAATAAAAATAAATAAAAATAAAAAAAAAATTCAGACTGCTTACAAAAAGAGGAACTTCATTTTTGGCGGGCTTCTGTTCACTATATGATTTGGCAGAGGCAGTGGTAGCTGACAGAAGATTGATCTGAGCCTTGAGAAGGGAAAAAGAGCTAATGGACAAATGCAGCGGGTCCTCTGACCGCTCTTGTCTCTCTTTCATATACTCACACACAGACACACACAGGAGCACACACACACACACACACGCACACCCACTGCCCCTTCTCTGCAACACAGAAGAATCTTGATAGAATGGC
This sequence comes from Antrostomus carolinensis, assembly GCF_000700745.2. Taxonomy (NCBI): domain Eukaryota; kingdom Metazoa; phylum Chordata; class Aves; order Caprimulgiformes; family Caprimulgidae; genus Antrostomus; species Antrostomus carolinensis. The sequence continues at coordinate 11,550 of NW_010335286.1, forward strand.
AGGAAACACGCACAGAGTGGTCAGGGAAGGATATGATGTCAGCAACCACGAACAATAAAAGGTGTAAAGGTGCTTCCTTCCCTAAACTGTTCCAGAAGTGCAAAATGGGAACCAAAACTCTCCACTTCCTTCTCTGAGCAGAACTGTCTGAATCTGCTCTGCTGCAACACCCCAGACAGAGAGTTCTTTGAACAAGTCACACCAGGGGCAATAAGAAGTATCAAAACAGGAGAGGCAAAATATTTAACTTATAAACAAGAAGGCAGCCAGAGAAAAGCTAACTTAAAATGTGCTAGGCTTTAGCATTTTCACGGTTGCTTTACAAAAGAAACAAACTTGCCATAAAGATTCCCCTGTTCCATTAAGCAGCTTGCATTCCGAGTGGATTAATTAGGTTAAAACTAAAGAATCAAACTAATTTTTTTTTAATTATGTAAGGAAGCAGAGAAAAAAAAATGTTTTCCTCATTCTCTTAACCATTATTACCTTGATAAATAACAGTAACTTCTGAGGTCTATGAAATTTTTAATGCAAGCCTTTCTGTCTACTCAAAAGGAGTTTTGAATCAGATTCTAAAAACCTAAATGTACTGAGTAAGAATACATCAGAAACTTTTATCTTGAAAAGTTAGCTGCAAAAACTGCAACGTAACCCTGAAAATCCACAACGGGGAACACATATTCAAATGAAACGGTCACTGCAAGCCCTAGCTGACTATGTTCCATATACAGACAAAGACAGCCACACCGTGAAGAAACAGCTGGGCACACTGCATCAAATAAAGATGCTGATCATTTTGGGTCTATCACCTTCAACTGGATAAAGCTGAAAGAAATACAGAAAAGGGTGAAAGTAATGACCATCTCTCATGTTACCCGACTGAGATCAGCTGACATTAAAAGATAGAAATGATCCTTCATATCCAATGCGGTTTGGTTGCATGGTCATTACAGAAGACACAGTTTGGGCCATTAATAGAAAGGTTACGATAAAATCATATATGTCATCACCACGGCAATACATCAATAAAGCAGAAATGACATGATCCACAGTTTGGTTATCCAGGCAGAAAGCCATGCAACAAATGAACATGAGTCATCTTAAGGTTTCAAACATCTGTCCGCAACACCCTGATTTAGAAATTAAGCATAACCTACATTTAAGTGTTTTGATCTTATGGCCAAGCTGCCACATGAAAAGATTGGAAGGGAGTTCATTTTAATCTACTAAATTTAACTCTCAAGGGATCATGTTATTTTGCTACAGGAAGTATAAAACAAACATTTAAGCCATAATGGATATAATGTAACAGATAAAATACTAGAGATTAATAGAGAAAGACTGAAAAGAGTCAAACTTTTCATCAAACTGAAAAGAGTCTGTACATAAAGAAAATCTTTGTAATCTTTAACTACCAAAGCTTATTAATCTTTTCATTTATCTAACCTGATTCCTGATTTATGGCATGAGTTTAATTTATAATGGAGAACAATTCAAAGGCAATGAAGTTCTGCATCAAAGCAGGAATAAAATGTTCATAAACTTGCAAACTGAAAAATCATTCCCTATATTTAAGGTGTTAATCAAAAGTTTTTGAGGAAATGTGAATAATTTGATCTGAATTAATACTTTGCTTATTTTACTACTGATTTTGAAAACATCTGCAGAATTTGTAGGAGTCTCTATTTCAACTGATTATTTATTTATTTATAAAAGATAGCAGAATGTGTTTATTTTTAAGTCTGAGCTTCAGGAGAAGGATCTTATTTGCTTTTCTCATTTACAGTCGAATATATTCCTATTACACTGACAAGGTAGCAATGGACTACAGAAAATTCCTCTCTTTCAGCCAAATTACTGTCTTATAATCAATACCATTATTTGTATGCTTAGGAGGAAGAGGCCAAGTTATCTCACAGAGCAAGAATTTATACTATGTGGGTGGAAGAGTTTCACTTGCTATTGTTTTGCAAAGTTGCCCTGAAAAGTTTATTTTTTGGGGGGCAAACTAAGCATCATTGCCAAAATAGTGGAGAAGATGGCATTTGCCAATATTTGTCCTACTTCATTATGCCACAGGCCCTGCTTTTCAAAAGTCTTGAGTTATCCAGATGCTGAACATCTACTCCCCAGCCACCTGTATCAATTTAAGCTGATCCATGCCTATAGGAAAAGGAAAGGAGTGACTTCAGCTTACCTTCCAGAGGACGTGCTGAGAATCGCCCATCAGGCACAGAGAAGGAGAGTTTTCTGAATAGCACATACATGTTACACCAAACCTGAAGACGCTGATAAAGATCCATGATAGGAGGCCAAAGGCCTTCCAAGTGATTGTGGAATTTGCCACAGATGATGAGTCATTCCTTGCAGCGGTGCACCAAAAGAGGAAGCAACTACCCGCAATCTAGATGAAAACTGGTTGCCTGCAGCCCAGTAAGAAGAGATATGTGCCTGCTACGCTTGATGAAGAAAGGAAGACTTGGCTAATTTACAACATTTTTGAAGAACAGATGAAGAAGAATATTTGATCTGTAAAGCAAAGAATGCAGTGATGCATAATTTAAGGAAGGCAATTAAGTAAAATGCTAGTGAAATACCTGTAAAAAGTTGATTTTAAGTCTACAATGACTAGCAGGTGATATTTCAGTGTCTACCCATCACCTAGTTGAAAAAAATTGGACAGCAAATACTTTGAAGAAAAAGTTTATAGGTTTATGATTAGGTTCATGATGTATCTTTGGCAGCTAGACAGGCATAATGGGAGCCTGACCAATAAATATGGAATAAGATCCTTGAAGTGCTTGGGAGACTGGCTCAAGCACAACAGTTTATTGAATCAGACAAGGTAATAATACAAGGGAAAAAATGAAGGACTGAAAACTGATTCACCTAATTGGTCTGAAATGGAGACAGTGACTAGGAATGGGAATCTGTCTGAAAATGGAAGAGGGAAATTGGACTGCTGCAATTTCAGCTAGGAGTCTCAATAGTTTTGAGATAATAATTTGACTGGATTGCATTATAGTTAATAGGTGTGCAGTAAATATCAGGATGGGTGTTTTACAAATTCAGTCTGTTATTTAATGAGCTGGAGGAGAAAGGGAAGCATTTCAGTGGTCAAGAGAGTATGATTTAGCACCTTTGTGTTGAAAAGGTGTCTTGGAACTATTCTGATCCTGGTCTAGTTATACTTAAAGACATCTTTTATACCAGTTAAGATACTAGGTGCTTACAGTTTGGGAGCAGTCTTATATGCAAGGACAAAGGACTTTGGAGAGCGTTGGATTATTACAGGAAAGCCTAAGATCTCTAGAGTTAAGTCATTGCATCACCTGAAAGCAGTCTCTGGCTGTGGTTAGATCTAGATTTACAGATTTGTTACTAGTGCTTGTGTGTGAGGAAGTCTGTGGTGAGGAACATAAATCCCCACAATGGCTTTTAAGAACCAGGGGACAATTCCAGGTATTATTGGAAAAAGCTATGTACTGCAATATCAGATCACAGTCTGAACCTGAGCACAAGTGCTTGCTAATGCCAATACCAGTGGCAGACAATTTTAGATTGTCCTCTATTGAAGAAAGTAACGATTGATTCTCAAAAGGGTTATTTTTTTTTTTTACCAGAAAAGATTTTTGATTACTTTCTGCTTATAATTTGCTGAATTGCAGAAGTGCTAGCAAGCTTGGCACTTAGACAAGAGAGCTGGAGACAGCAGTATCTGAACTATGGTCAATGATCAGTCTTGAAGCAATGGACAGAGTAGATGGAGAAATTAAATTTTGGGTAAAACAGGTGGACTTGTTCAGATCTACACAGACCTGGTGTCCTTCATCTTCATCCAACAAGCTCCAGAGGAATTTTATACTTTCTCACCCAGAATCCTCCCTTTTCTCACTCGGCACTATAATCATGCCTATCTACCTTTAACAACACAAGCTGCGTTCTGCTATTTTTGCTGCACCACCACTTCACCTCTGTCAGGAGGAACAAAGATTTGGATTGTAGAAACCTAATAATCATATTTTGAAGAGTGATATAAGACACATTTGCAAATGAAACTTTTCAGGAAATTTTTAGAGAAAAGAGAAAGCTTTTAGAAACAGGAATTCTGTGGCATGAATAAACAGGACAAAACATAGCAAGAAGCCAAAATCTCTTTAAAGTACTGAGCAAGTAAACGAGGGAGCACTGTATTTGTTCCAAAGACTAAGCTGAAAATTAGGAAGGATCATCTAAGGAGCTAGAATAGGGACCAAACTGAGGATGAAAGGATCTTAAAACTGGGAACATAAGTGTAGAAAGTAAGAGAAGAAAAACTGAGATGTGCATAAGTTCCTAATTAAAAGAAAAAGTGTGCCTCTGCCAGACAACAGATTCTATAGAAATATTGTGAAGGGGTTAATAAAAGGGATCCTTTCCAACATGGCCAAAGTGAGTGACAAAAATTGTCCCAGTAAAGCCTGAATAAAACTGTTTTGGGTTAATGATAGGAAATACCTTGATAGGAAAACTGTATATATTAAGGTGGTATAACATTTTTCCTGCCTGGGAAGTGTTGCTCATAGTGTTGCCATTTTAAAAGTAATTTGAGTAACGGCTGGAAGATGAAATAAGGTAGAAGGGGTAAAATTACTGCTGGTAAGCATAACTTCTGTGTTCTTATAAACCTGGATATTTGAATAAAAGACAGAAAATAACTTTGTTAGGTATTCTTTTATGGAGTTTTGTGATTTGTGACCATGAAGCTGGAAACTGGGAGACACTGGAAGAGTCCAGTTATAGAAAATACAGGGAGTAGAGTCCTGAAGGAAAACTGACACAGAGAAATGGCTTTGAGGTTACTGCTGATGGGAAAGGGAACTCAAACATTAATACTTGATAATGGGCACTAATTCTTGAGTCTGGCTACATTCAGAGATAGAAGAAATCTTTGCAAACAAACAGTATCAAGGAAAGATTTGAGTCACTTGTCACTTTCCCTGCCCTAATGGAAACAACCTGTAATACTCTGAATTTGGCTAGCTGCCTAAGCCAAAAGGGGGTAATATCTCTTAAGCATATCCCCTAACACGTGTCAGCTTTCTACCAGAGAACTGAAGCAATCAAATGTGAAAGACTTCAGGCAGGTGTTCCTGAGCCACAGAGGTTCCTCAGCTCTTGGGAGATCCGTGGAAGATGTATGTGCCAGTCTCTCAAGCTAAATAGCTAGTAGTTTGCTGTTACCTTAGTCAGGGTTGAAAAATTTAATTCTGTATGGACTGACTAATGCCTTAGACATTTATTTATTTATTTTTCACTAATAAATCTTGTATGATGCAACCAGTCACCCAAAGCAATCACTGACTTGTCAAAGACGGACTGAGTCTCAGGCAGATACGATTTTTAAGCCAGAGAATGCCTTTGATTTCTCTGTAGCTACTCTTTTATACTAATGCAAACATGAGAACAGATCCATCGCTAGTACTGAAAAAGAAGTTAGACAAGGTTTGTAAGCAGAGTTAGTACGCAATATAGATTAACTGAGTTAGAAAAAATAAATTGCCTTTATGGTGTATAAACCCTTCTTTGGATCCTCAGTGTACCCAAAATTCGCCCTTTTTTTCCACCCTATATAGATGCTCTGTAGACAGGGAAACTGTCTTGTTTGTGGGGTTAGACCACCTCAGCTACAACTGTACTACCACAGAAACAGAAAGTTGGTTTTCCTACAGCATGGGCCTGAACATGTAACTTTTATATTTAAGTACCTTTATTAGTTTTCTAAAGCAACCTCAGATCAGTGCATCCTTCAACTGGCAATTCATTTCTTAGAAAGGAATGGTTAGATTTAGAGATGTTCTCCTTCTCTCTTTTGTATACCCAGTTCTAGAAACACACTTTTTCCCCTTTAATTCCTGACCTTCCCAGAAATGTCAAGAATTAAATACAGTTCTGAAATGTAGACTGCACAATCCGGTGCAGAGCTGCTGAGCCACTAACTGTTCATTCATTCTGTGTAAATATTAATATGATAAATATGACTATAAAAACTATGACACTCCCTGAACTCAACTGCTTGCCCAGAGACAGCTGTATTCTTAAAATGAGGAGGAAGGAGGGAAAAAAAAAATAAAAAAAAAGGCAAGGGAAATATATCAATCTTCCCAATGACCATGACATCTGAAAAGTCTACATTAATGCTTCCAATCCCACTCAGACAATTTTTTTTTCCCAAGGACAAAAGGAGATGAAATGTATGTCAGGTACATAATAAGGCTAATAAAAAAAAAGAAGAAAACACCTGCATTTCACTGAATAGGGGTGAGGAACTGCCTGTCTGTGAAATATGCCTTTTTCTAATGGCAAAGCTCATAAATTAGGACAGGTTGCTTCTTTTTAATATACAAAATACACACAGTTTAAGTAGAAACACATGAACTCAGAATACATCTGTTCTAAAAGAAGGAAAAAAAATACAGTGAGTATAGCAAAGAAGCCCTTATATTGTGATTACAAGGATCTGATACCTCTCATAAGCCACATCATAGGAAATAAACCTTGCACGTATGCCGTCTGGTGCCTCATGTCTGGAATTTTGCATGTTCAGGATGAGGCATTTGTAAGAAAAATGGAAGGTTCTGACTACCAAGAAATAAAGTACATGGCTATATATGCTAGTGCTAGCACACCATCAGTCATTTGCTGAAGCTACTTGCTTTCTCCTCTCTGTATCTTGACAAGAAGCATCTCTCTATGCTTGGAAGGTCCAAACTGGATTCCCACTGGTTTGGAACTAGAAAAAATGCATAAACAGACAAGGCTATGAGAAAGGAAAGACAACATGGAATTTGCTATGAGGGAGAAAATAGAAAAAGATGCCTCATGGGAGAAGAAACGGGCAAGGTGCCTGAAACAACTGACTTATGTTGTCTGTTGAGGAAGGAATTTTCTGTTGTTCTGGCTTAGTGGGATATTCTACAGGTTTTTTATGTCCTTGGTGGTGGAGAAAGGAGCAAGCAATAGACATATTTCTGTTAACATTATTCACATGAAAAGAGAGAAAGCAAGAGAATGGAGAAATGTGATATACAGCACACTGAGGAGTTATGCTTTGATATGATAAAGAGCTAAAAGAGCTGCACTTTAGATACTAAAGATCCATCTTGAGTTAGTTACAAAGACATAAACAGCCCCATCTAACTTAGTGTCCTGTTCAACCACATCATAGTTCACATTCACTTTTTGAAAACTGTATTAAGTAACTAATTGAGACTTTCCACATGAGGATTTGTTCATCTAACTTTTCAGAATCGGAGTCTTAACAGCTCTCACCTCAAGATCTGTAAAAACAAATCTTCTGCTGAAATGGAGGGTGTTTGCCATAGAGTTACACCTACCACTGTCTACAACTACAAAAGCCACAAGTGAGCATCACACCCTGCCTACTGAACCTCAGCTGTAACCACTCCATTAGCACATGCAGCTGGATTTATTTATTTTATTTCTTACACATACAGAACACATTGCATTTGGCAGTAGCCAACGCAAAAAGTCAACATCCTTGACAAATATCAGAAGAAAACAGACATATAAAATGTGCTTAATTTGCAGAGGGAAATACAGTGTAATTTGCTTGATAGTCTCCATTCTATCTTGAATGAGCTCTTTTTTTTCCCCTAAACGGATCATTGCCAGCATTGCTCATTTTATTATTGTCCTAGAAGCATGCTGAAAAAACAAAACTTAATCAATACAAAGATACATTAGCAAAATCTTTTTGTGGCCTTGAATGTGCATTATGTTTTCTCAGAAATGGCACTTTTCAAGCTTTATTGCTATGCAAGGTGATTTCTGACAAAAAATATTATTAGAAACAGACAGCTGCAGCAAAAGCAGCAGGCAGCACAGTATAAAAAATTGAACCTAAGGTTGGGATGAAAATATGGCTAAGATCTGTTCCTTTTCAGCCAAAAATATTTCATGGCACCTTCACTTTTTTACTCAGTTCCTATGTTGGAAATCTGGGCATAAGAAAACTGGGGTTTTGTTCATGCAAATATTCCAAGAAGTAAGTACAGTGAATATTTATTACACAATAGAGAAATTCTGAGGACTTTCAGTAAATTTACTGTAATTCTCATCTGGCAAAGTCAGTGAGGATGTAAACAAATAGAGAAGAAAATTTAGAAGATTTAAAAATGTATTAAAGTAATGTTAAGGGCAAGATTATGATCATAAAAATATTACTATCTCTGCCTAAAATCAATGATATCAGAAAGTTGTAATTATTTTGTATATCTAAAGCTTATATATACACGTGTTCTCCTTGCACTACAGACCTTTATGCTAATGTATATCTTCTTGAAATAAAGATATTTGACAGTACTGTCATATAAGGTCCAACATGGAACACAGCAGATTCATCAATTTCCTGTTTCTCATCCTCTCTTTCTTACAGCATCCTAATCAACCTAATTAAAGCTTAGTTCATTTGAAACCTCAGATGACAATTTGTTTAACTCTATCCCACTGTGGTCTTTTTATAAAGAGAATTAAATTTGATCTTCTGACAGCAATTATTAAATGATCCCAACTGGCCCCAATTAAGACACATGGCTCACAGGCCTCAAAATCCAATAAAGTGCCAAGCCCTCTCTTTCACTTGTATGTCTTCCTTTACCTTGCTTTATTTTCTTAAAGCCAATTAAGCTCATCTTATCAAGTGGAACTGAATGCCATTGTGTAGACTAATTCAAAATACAATGCACCAATTTGCTTTTACAGACATACTGAAGTAAGGACAGCAAGCTCAAAATCATCCTTTTGAAACCCCTCCCTGATTCAATTCACCTAGCTTTAATGCTTTTCACTGCGCTGCACATGACCTACATATGCTTACTTTTAAAACACTGCCTACAATGAGCAGTGATTAGGGGAATATATTAAATATCTATGGTATGAGTTTTGCATTGCTTAAAATTCTCCTTATAGTAACACATCTCTTCTTTAAGCCTTTTCACTTGGTTATAATCTCTTCATTTCAGAAACTCAGAGAAACGTGACAGTCGTGTAACTTCTGAGGTTAACCTTTTTTTTTTTTACCCATAATTTCTGCTCTAATTTTTCCACACATGTTCAGTAGTAGGCTGTGAAGAAATATTCCTGTGATTTCACGTAAAGGCAGGTAGCCCCAGGATTTGGAACTCATTGATTGTGTGATACTCCAGGGAAACAGCTGAATTAAAACCAGCCTCATGAGACCAAAGTAGCTTCCATACACATCTGGCTCTTCTTATTCTAAACTCTAACACCTGCCTGGAAATTTAACCCCCATCTTTTCTCTGAAGAACAAATGGGACAGATTTATCTACTGCCATTTGGTTTAGGTCAAAGCTGAGCTGTGTGGTGTTCTGCTAAATTAATTGCGATGTAATTGATATTGTTTGACACAGTTTTTGAAAAGATGATGCTCCATCCATTTTATGACCAGGCTGCTCTCTCAGTATTAAAATATATAAGATTTTGTATTACTGCACATTCACCCTAAGTCCAGCTTTGAGTAACAACATATTAAAACACAGCACACATTTTCTGTCTCAAAATTTCTAATGAATTGCTGTACAAATTAAGATTATGTGCACAATTACCATCAAGACAGTGAGTAACAAGTAAAAAAAGCTCAAATCAATACTACGTCCACCGTGGTGAATGTTTTCTATATTTTTTTAATTTACATACTGAAAAAATGCAAGTATGATATTCTTTAAACACAAAAAAGACAGAAAGACACTAAATTTCACCATAACATTTTCTTTACTAGCTGGAAGATGTGCAAGTTTATGTAAAACATAATTAGATACATTTTCTGTCCAGCCGAAAAACTTACTTTTCTTTGTAAAAATTTAAAAAATTAAAGTGATGCCAACCACTTCCCAAAAAGTAAAATAAATTTATTTTTAAAGAACTTGCAAATGTTACATTTAGGAATTTGAAAAAATATTGACTTCAAAAGGCAGGTAACAGTTTTATTCCCAGAAATGCTGTATGACTCCAGTAAATTTGAACTGTAACATGCAATAACAGCTGACAGAGAATTTCTAATAGCACACCGAAATTTCTGAAGATTAAGAAAGATTTCAGTATACTGTGCTGCAAATGATTTCTCATTGTATTCTAGTAATCCCATACGAGGTGTTAATTTTAGATCACTCTTTTGCTAAAAACAGCAAACCCTGTAGCAGATTTAGTGCAAAGAGCTCAAAATATCCTGTGGAAAAAAAAACCCAACTGTATAGAAATCAGATCAACCCAAATCCTGCCATTACTCAGCACTGCAGTGACGTGCAGATGTTTGTAGTGGTTTAAGGAGCCAGCGGGGGATGGAAACTCTACATACTCAACTCCAACATGATTGCAATTGAACCTCATCAAAGTAAGAGCTCATAATTTGTCATAGAAAACAGCCAATTAACATATGTTAGAAAGAGGCACCCATGAAGTTAATATATGATTAAAGATCCAATGCAGCTGTCACAAATCAAAATTCTGCATTTTAAAAAGAAGTATCAGTCTGAGTTTCTGAATGTTTATTTCAAGAATGGATACTATATTTAAAAAAAAAATACAGAAAAAAAGCGCACCCCTAATTATAATATTTCCTCCAGGTTTGGAGTTACATCTGAGGGAGATCTGGGTACTAAAGCACTCTTTACTGTTCTGGCTGTTGTGCTGTAAATAGTTAAGACCCTTGCCAAAACACAACCGTTATTTTGTTTTAGTGCTATTTTAAAAGACAGACCTTCATTGTGAGTGAGGTGGCCTTCATGGATGCACTTTGTTGTCAAGACATTCCTCTGAAAACACAGCATGTCCTTATTGCTACAAAAAAATACAGTACTGTAAAACTGTGTACTACAGCCCCAGGGCCAGCGCTGTGATCCCAGCTATTCAAATGCACGGCTGTGAGTAAAACTGCACTGCAACCAGTTCCTCTATTTCATATTTACACTGGTGAAAATGAGATCTGAATGTAGCCTGCAACCATCCTTTAAAGAAATACATTGATTAAAAGTAGTTTTCACATATATATGCCTGGGAAATGAAGCCTGTTGCTTTATTAACACAGAACCCTGACTCAGATGTCTATTCTGAACAATAATCTTTATTCTTTATATTTTGCACAGTAATATTTTAATTACACAGTAATATTTTAATTACTGCATAACTAAACTGCTATTTTTTTACAAGCATAATGCGTTTTTTTTTTTTTCCTACTATCATTTAGGAACTTATGTGTCAGTTGGTAAACTTTCAGGCAATTTGAACAGTACCTTTTTTGTATGTGTGTGCTTATGTGAGCGTGTGTGTCCTTGTCTTGACATCGTGTTGTAAAAGGAAGTGCTTCCTCTTTTCTGTTTGAAAGAGACCCAAGAAAAACAAAGTTTTGAAACTCAGTAGTCTGACTGGACATCAGTCAATGTATTTAAAAAAATGCTTTAACTTTTTTTTTCAGTTAAATATAATTTTATGTTGATGGATAAAAGCAGGGACAAATTTTAATCAACGCTAACAGAGAATATTTCTATGGAGATAGTATTCTCCTGAAGTGAAATGTGATGATTTTTAAGGATCTCTTCTCCCCTTTAAAATCTTTCAATGATTCAGAAATGTTGTTTCCACTAATGCTAGAGGCTGTAGTTTGTGTTATCAGCACAAAGTTAAATCTCTTTAAACAGCACTTATTATATTAGTACTGAAGTATCTGTCAACATTAAAGCCATCGTTTCAAAAGCCTTGAATAAGTACAGACTTTTGAATATGCTAAAACTTAACATGCCAAGAGGTCAAAAGGAAAACTCTTTAAGTGTTTAAAACTACTCATGTAAGATTGTCTCAAAAACAACAAAAGCACTGAACATTCCTGACCCATTTACACAGAGCAAAAATTCCTACTGTTCTGTAATATTCTTCACTACATTATATTAAGATGAAAAATAATCATTGTGATTCACTGGCCCTTTTAACAAAACACTGTGAATAACGTTAAGGTTATGCAGCCTTTTTTTTTTTTTCCTCGGGAGTGTGTTCATTGATTCCCAAGCAATCAGTAAAATTTTTGATTAAGATCTCAGAAATAGCTGAAAATCCCAAGGCTTCTCTACTATTGAAACTTCACGTCTTTGACTGTCCCCAACTAATAACAGTAAACTATGCAGCCTCAAGCTAAAGAGATTAATTTCCATTATGCAATGAATAGACAAAAAGACTGGACAAAATCCATTCCATATCAACTACGTTGTTATGTCTGTTACAGAAAATACACTTTTGGCCCTAGAGACATTTTGAGATGGGAATAATAAAATTCAAGGTGCAAAATTAGTAGCACTTAACAAATGATACAATAAACAAGAGTCAGATGAGAACTCTATTTTTTTTCTCATACTTTTTTTTTTTTTCTAAGAATAAAACTACATATATTTTGGGTAAGCCAACCTCAAATTTAGCATTTACTCCTGATAATAAATCTGTTTTAAAAAACTGCTGCTAACAGTAACAGCAGAATAATTAAATGCAAGTTCTTCATCATGAGGAAATACTGTGTCAGAGTGATTTCCTATTCTGTAAACCTAAATTTCCTCTCTTCATAGGTAAAATCAGATAAATTTACAATTAGTTCATGCATAAATGGCAAGTATCAGTCCACTGCTATTAAGCAACATATTTTCCAAGCACAATTATCAAATTGATCTACTGTTTACTTATCAACTTATCACAATATCTGTATGAAATCTTTTTTTTTTTTTTTTTTACTTTGAATTCAACAAATTATGCATGATGAAATACTTTAAAAATGTTCATCTTCCTATCTATCCATGTTGTGCTGCAGAAGTGAAAATCATCTGAGTCAGTAATGGCTTCTGCTAAATGTAAATGTCAATGGGACATCATAATGTAATTCAAGATGTTACAGGTTTTTTTTTACAATTACTTTAAAAATCTGACTGTAGAGCTTGGAAACCATGTTCCTGAAAAAAGTATCCCACTTTGTGATTGCTTCTGTGCATATGGAAGTTAGTGGTAATTTTTCTATTTACTTTAACAGTAGTAGCACTGAAACTTTGGAAGAAAAGTTGAGGATATTATTAAATTAAGGCCACTATAGTATTAAGGCTGTAGACTCTATATGGTCTTACCCACACATCTCTATGCCATTATCCTGTTTAAAAAAAGGAAAAATATGCTGAAGCTTCTCAGTTTGTCTGATGAGTCGACTGCGTGGTTCTGGAGAGGAGAAATGAGTTACCATGATGTGGAAGGTTCTAAATCCTCATAGGTTACAGCAATGCTATACAGTAACAAAGCATCATAAACATAAAGCATAAAACTTTCAAAGTAAATAATAATAATAATAATAATAATAATAATAATGGCTCTGTACCTGCCATGTTAATACAAAAATTTTAGTCCTGTATGTTACCTAGAGATGACCACTGAGAAATCAAAGGCCCCATTTTGCAATTATTTATGAAATAGCTGTAGAATACATTGAATATGTTCAAATATACATTAAGAACTTTAACTGCAACTACAGCTTTCCCTGTTAAAATTTCTAAGTTACTGAAAATTTAAAGGGATACTTTCAAGTGATTTTAATCATTTGACATTTTCCCATACCAGCTCATGGATTTATTTTTCAACACCAGCAGCCTGAGACAAGAACAAACTGATTTATAGCCCATGCTAGAGGAGCTCGCTGCTCAGTTGTCATATTTTTTTTTTTCCTTGGCTCCAGTAGATGGAAGCAACTCTCTTGCTGGGTTTTAAGTTTAGTGTGGTTTTGGAGCTGTTTTTTAGGCCAAAATCTTTATTTTTATATTTATTTTGTTGTCTGTTGATCCTTTGATGTTAGATTCCCAGATAATTTGTTCCAGTTCCCAGAGCAGTTTCTTCAGATGAGAGCCATGCGTTACTAAGTCTGTAGCTCCTGC
>NW_010335286.1:25544-59736 GCF_000700745.2 Antrostomus carolinensis
CTGTACCAAATCTACATGAGCTTGTTTCTGGAAACCTGACTGCTGCATGGTTCTAAAGAAATAACCACTGAGAAGACACATGCAAAAAAATTGTCTGTGGTCTGGGTTCAGGTGTGTACAGACTGGTAGTTGTCAGTCTTACAGTATAATACTTTGTCTGATAAAAAAATGTGGAGACATGACACCCTACATTCTTTTGCTATTTTGGCTAAGCCAGTGCATCACTCGTTTCCCTTCACCAGGCAAAAAAGGATGCTGACTCTGACATTCAGTGCCATACCCATGATAGGCAGGTGTCAGAGGGATTTCAAGTATAGGGTTTTAGGATCACAGGCCACCTTGCTCAACCTGGCTTGTCTGACAAGAAGCAGAAGAGCAGCAAGAGTAGAGAGTCTGATACTCCCTGGATCAGACTCTAAGGGTTCCTTCAAAATAAAGCAGGCTTTGCACTGGCCACAGGCAAAGCATATTCCATATCAAGATAGAGATGCTTACAGGAGAGTAGTAGTATTTGCCTGTTACCTCAACCTGTAAGTCAGTGCCATGCTCTTCTGCCATATAAGAGGGTGAGATTAGATGTTCATCTTTTTAAAGACTTGTCACCCTCAATTAAAGAGGTGTCAGCTGCTCTTAACCTGTACGGCATATGGTCACCCTGGTTAATGAAAGAGACATTTCCCTGAGATGCAGCAGTCCAACCAGCATGTGCTGTGATCCTGTTGATTCTCACAAGCTAATCAGGGTCAAGCTGGGTCAGATTTATGTACTGCAAATTCTTTAGGACGGGGACAGTCTCTTCCTATAAGCTTCTATAGTACAATAAATAAGAGGTAAAATAATAGGCCTTCAGTCATACCTGCAACATCAGGATATTACAGAACTCTCTTACATATTTGATTGTAGTTAACAAAAGACCCCCAAATGTGTGCAGGTAATACATGAAATTAGAGAGATTTCAACTGGTGGTGTTGTAAAGGCACTACACTAACAGAAAAGAGTGTGTTACAAATGAACTGCAAAATCAAGATCCTGATCACTGAGAACATTAAAGATTTCATGACAATATTTACACAATCAATTATGTCTAATGTCCTGGCCAAATTCCATCTTGGATTGTTATTTTGCCCAGAGAAATTCTAATGCAGTTGAAGAAGGCATCCTTTGCTTTTTGTTTTAGACAGATTTGGTGATGTTTTGTCTTGTTAGAAGTGTTGGCAGTTCACTGTGGCTCTGCTTTCAGAGTCAGGTGAACTAATCACATTCCTTGCTTATATTTTGCCTTCAGTGGGTTGTATAGAGGCCTATTTCATACTATACATTTAGAAAGCATTTTTATTAACAGGGATTTCATCACGTCTGAAGTGAACAAAGTCTTTTCCTCTTACTGGCTTTTCCAGAAAGAAGAAAAATACTATAAGAACACACAGAAAGAAGAAAAATACATTTTGCATCCAAAAACCCCAGTGAAATGAATATCTACATTTCCTGTTCTCAGATATAATTGATTGCAACATGGATTTTTTGGAAACAACATTTCACGGTTGACTATAACAATGCCATGAAGCAAAACCATGGACTAAACTTAAAGGAATGATAATCCTTAATTTCTTGAGTGCTGTCTGAATAAATCTAACCTAACTGTCAATCTTTTCTTAACAATCACATGGTTTATGCGGATACAACTAATAGATCAGAGAAAGAACAACTTCATATCACTCAGGGCAGCTCTTCTCATCGCAAGAGCAGAAACACACATTCCTGTAAAAGTTGTAATAGCCTATATTTTTCCCTCAATTAGTTTGCAGAGTGATACAGATCAAACTGCTGGACATAATTCAGTCTTAAACAGGCCAAGGGGTAAATCGTGACATAGTCCCTGGGGTGTAGAGATCACTCTTTACATAATTAAAAAATTGTCATTATTTTAAAATAAGGTCAACTTTTTTGGGAAACTGGTTTTAGTCCTCATTGTTTTCAATAACCCTTTGCTAACTGTTTTAAAGTTGTCATAGAAAACAAGTATTTTAAGAACAATTGTTGTAGTGGTGGTATTTTCAACCAGATCTGCAGGAGATTTGATAGACTTTTTGTGAAGTAGCCTGTTTTCTTATCTAATTTTTAGTAGGGTCATGGTAGTGATTAAATTTGATGGCAAACATACCACTTATTTCTTAACAAATCGATGCCCCAACTACATATTAACTCAAATCTCAGTATTTGGTGGGAAATGGTTAGAATGGCCAACTTCCAGTGGAAAAAAAGCAGGGTGGTGGGGTAGGGAGGGTTTGTGTGGGGCTTGATTGTGTGACTAGTAAATCGGATCACCAAAATTTACCATGAAACATAATTTTTGACCAGAAGGCCACATCCACTGCTCAGAATCAGCGAGTGACAGCTTCCATGAAAACAGATTACCAGTAATATAAGAATGCATTAACAAGAAGCACACACAGAGGACATGAAAGTCCACTCTACATTGCTGACTTGGCATCTTGCAAAATGCCAAAGAGAAAGTTCTCCACACAAAAAATACTATGTAGGCAGAGAGGAGCAAGGCTCTTTCTCCTCAAATATGTTCACAGTTTAACCCAGTCGAAGATGGAGTTTTATTTATTGTATATAATTTTTTTATACTACCCAGTTATTAAGTTTAATAGGTGAAATCCAATTTCTGTATATTCTTTTGAGACGGAAAGACCAAAAAAGTCTGCTAAGTTAGAAACTATCTCTATTATCAGTTCTACCTAGAAGAACTTCTTAGAAAATAAGTTTTCATATTGTGATGAATAAGAACTCTGTGATCCACAGAAATGTTGCCAGTTACCAGGAAATAGATGTACTATAATGTGCTATAATATGACAGAGTTGGAGGCACTTTTATTATTGATACTAATAGATTGTGTTTCCTAACACTATTCTGTCACATAAAGCACAGCTATTCTTGGGGCAGAGATTTTATTCTCTTGCCAGTGATGGAGGATGCCATGATTTAGGTATTGTCCATTTGATTAAATAGGTTGAGAAATTCTTATTTCTGAAAAATTAATTGCCTACAAATTCTATCATTTAAAAATGATAGAAAGAATTTTCTTCTACACATGCATGGCTTTTTACTGAAGTTAGTTTTATGGGTATTAAATCTGCTTGCCTGCTCTCCTGGAATGATGCATGGAATAATGGCTTTTAGCCTTGTTGATTTGAATATGACCATAAAAAGAAAAAAACCCAAAACCACAAAAGAACTATTTGTTCCTTCCTAATACGTGTCATATTAAGGAACTCTACACAAGGGAACACATTCATACAGGAATGGACAGAAAACATCAGAAATGAAGTCTAGATAAGAGAGAATGATAGCCATCAGCAACTCTGAACACTTCCTTAAATTCTGGATAGGCAAGCTTTAGCCTAAAGTCAGGCTTTAGAAGGCAGTATCTGCAATGTATCTAACAACTCTGAACAAATCTGACAAGATGTCAGACGCTTACTTGGTGTTTAAATGTCTACCACAAAACCAGATGACACCACCAGCTTTGGACGTGGTCAAATTCTGCCTGGAATTGGACTAAAAGGGTAGAAGGACCCAAAAAATGCCGTAGGTTAGAACTGTAACTCAACAGTTCTGGGACAGACACATCAGTCAGAAATAGTAACTTTCAATGGGTACTGATGTTAAGGTCAGTTGAGACTAATCTGAGGAAAAAATATAGCATATGCACTAATTTAGTTTCTATTAAATCATACTTAAAAAAGGAAAAAAGCTTCAAATTCTAAAGCAGACTGTATTTTAGTGTATTACTTTTCAACTGTCTTCCAAACGCATTTAAAAAAACCAAAAGTAGTCAAACAAGATAAAGATGGTGCTGCAGCACGAGCATTAATTTCTTAGCATTCTGTTTACAACAGTTCCAAGGGCAAATATGCTTTCCAAGGCTGAGTCTCAGTCCACTTTTGCCAAATAGCAGCACTGGCTTGGAGTAGATTGTTTGTTTTCTACCAACAATAAGAGAATTCTTAAGCCTGAAATTATAGCCTATAATTAAACAAATTAATCTTACATTTTCCAAGGTACAAACTGCAAGATTTGGTCAAATAAAATAATTTATCATTAGATTTAGGAAGGACATATTAGATTCCAATCTGCTGTTAAACCTGCATGGAAGAATATACTGATATATTTACTTATACTTTTATGGGGTGTTCTCCCCAAATTTTGGCTATATTTCAACTGAAATACACAGAGTTTTCCACTCAACAGGGTAAAAATCATTATGGAATATAGTAAGATCTAAAATTAGGTGTAACCAGGGTATAATATGGGCCTAGTCCTACTGAAAGAAAAGCACCTTGTGAAAAATATGGTACCCTATAATCAGTACATTAAGATCATTAGCAAGTAATTACATATATTCGAATCAATATCTATTGTGTGGTTGATTTTTTTTTTAATAATCATTATAAACTTGAATCCTTTGTGAACTACAGAATTGATATTAACATGAAGTGTCACATTGTCTCTGACGAACTGCATGACTTTTTACGTTTTACTGCAGAAAACGGTCCCGCTCTCGTGGCTGTGGGGTTTGTATCTGCGTCGTAGGGTTACACGTAATGCACGTTATGAAACCAAGAAGTGTGAAGGGTAAATATGGGCATTGCGTAGAAATGGTGGCTCACCTCAGCAATGCTGTGCACCTGTTGCGTTGTGCTGTGACTCCTCTTAATTCTTCCCTGCTCATAGAATAATGATCAGTGATTTGATCCTACGTTATTATTCTCTTCTGTCGGCTAGATAATAATGAAAGTATTCATAGTCTGCATTTTAAGAATAACTGTATAATACTGTCCTGGTTTTGCTAGGATAGAGTAGTATAATATTCTGCCCTGGCTGTCTTCAGTAAATCTAAAATGATTTTTAGAGATTTGTTATAGAACAGCCCTTCAGAAAATACATTCCACAACTTCATTTTTAATCTCTTGCTGATTACCAGTGATTCAATCTGAAATTATGAAGCAGGTTCCCTTGATTGTATTATAGCCTGAAGTCTCTGTTCTGACTTCTTGCATCTGGGCACATGCATCTTATTTTCCTGTTGCCATCCATTAAAGATAAATGCATTAGTTACGTAAAATGCAGCAGAAAAGGAAAACACTTTGAAAACATGCAAGAATGTTACAACTTTCGAATATATTTTTAAGGAAAACTGCAGTGTAAATGAACATTGTCTGCAACATTCCGAAGAGCTTCTATTAGAACCTAACACAAAGAAATTTAAGTAACAGAAGAGCTCAGATTTGTTCAGTCATCTGACTCATGTGTTGTCCTCTATCTGAGTATCTGAACTCATGGTAACGTCCATGGCATCACTTTTACCTCCAAACCTCATCTGTTTGCAGTAAGTGCATCTCCTTTGATGATGTGGAAAGGTTCATTTTAGTTCTTCTTATGGTAATAGACTAAAAATACATCCCTGCTGCCACCTTGTTCATTCTCATGTAATATTCCAGCTTTAGGTCACTAAACAACATCATCTGAACTTGTCAAAATTAATGATAGAAAAAGGCTCTGGAAATAACCTTTGCTTATGCACTCCATCAAGTCCCAGGGTACTATGAAAAGGACTAAGATCAGACAAGAAACAGAGAATTGAAGGTCCTGGGCAGCAGCTTGTTTAAATACATTTGATCAAGATAAGGAAGAAAAAGAAAATATGCATTCCTTTGTTAAAGGGAAAGCTTTTCTGAGTCTAGTATATTAGAGAAATTGTTCAAGAACGGTTCATCCTTACACAAAGATTACTTGTGCAACGCTGCCAAGGTCAGGGTCAGTCTGGGTTATCAGTCATGGACTGGTAAGTGCCAGACGAGCAAGATAAGCTGCCTTGATTCTCCTTTCTGCACTGCACAACAGCCAGTTTCTAATTGCATGCTGAGAAATGGGTAAGTGAATAACAATTTCCCTCAATTTAGAGATAAATATTGCATTCTGACACACTTCTTTTTCAGTTGTATAAATTCAGACATATGTAGGGCATAAATCCCTGAAGAACGGTGTCCTAAGTACCCAATCAAGGGGGGGCGGGGGGGAAAATCATATAAAATATTGTCATTCTTTACGGATCATTTTCAGTTAGCTCACTGTGAGCATTTTTCTAGTACATAGTTGCAACTGGCCTTGAAGCAAATTATCTGGTATTTAATGTAGCAATTTTATGCTTTTGATTTACAACAATGTTTTGGGAAAACACTCTGAAACAGAAGAATGTATTATTTAGCAGTGATCTGTAAAATGTGCTGCATATCTGCACCTGTAATTGATTAATATTCTTACTGTGAGCATCAGGTATAGCGTGACTAATAACGAGTAGTATGTTCACATTGGTTATTCAATCCCTGAACTGTAACAGAGCTATTTCTGTACTTTGAATAAAAATAGATTAACACATCTCTTTTACAGTTTTGTATCTAGGGAGAATAAATCATAAAGCAAAAGAATGCATGGTATTCCACAATGCCACAATAAAATTTGCTCATAGGAACCAGTGCTATTAAAAACACCACATTCTGCTGGGATTGTGGTTCAAGGCCTAATGATTAAGAGTAAGTTACCCAGAAGACTATCCAGTAATGAGGATTTGTAAATTCCCATCTTAATAACATGCAATACTTTTGGATTATTTCAAGAATCATTATTTGGGCTAAAAAGTACCTTGGTATTCTCACTGACTGTAATCTACCAGAAAACTAACAAAAAGACAAAAAATCATGTTGAAAAATCCTCTATTTAGCTGACCTAGCAGAACAAGGAGTTTGCACTGAAGTTAAATTTAGAAAGATCTAAATATAATTAAGTTAGCTTCAGGTATGCACGTCAACTTCCTCCATTTCCTTCTTTTTTTTCTGGAAATAACTAATTTGTAAAATCTGATTTAAGAAAAAAGCCTACCGACTATCTCCCCCCACCCCCCACCCCCTTTACACTAGCTTTCACTTTGCAGTAATACTTAGTCTAGAAAATGTTCTGAATTCTGATCATTTTAACCTGACTATTTAAGTAACTTGAAATTGTAATTTTAAAGCACGCCATCATACCAACCAGTCAAGTGAAGGCTTAATGGGGGAGGGTGTTTTAGTTGATGAAAACAATTGCAACACCAGTACAACATCGAAAAATAGTAAACTTGAACAAATGCGTAAGTCTTTGCAGTACTATGGCTTGTAGCTCCAAACCCACAAGCATGAATGTGTGTGCCTAATTTGAAACACTTGAATAGTTCACTGAAGGCTGCAGAACTGTTCTTGTACCTAAAATTAAGTACATATGTAACGGTTAATATAAATGAAATCACAGACGTCGTTACTACATCCCAATGAGTGAGGCAAGCCAATGAGAATCTGAAATCAGTGAGTACATTAGAGATGCAAAAGCAAATCCTTGATGCTCTTCATAAACCTTTGGTGGTTTCAAGTTGCCTACATCTAAATACAGGCACTGTATTGAGGTGAAAAGGTGGTACTATCAGTGCTGGGAACACTATTTAGAGCAAGTTGGTAAAAAGTGTCCCAACTGATTCCACAATGGAACTCAGGTGTGAAAAATTCAATTAATTATTAGATGGAAAATGCAGATATGGCCCTGAAGAAAAAAAGCCTTATGTATTGCACAAAGTACTTTACGAATGCCCACAAGTGCAGGATCCATCTGATCTCACTGGAGTTGTCAACACTTGGTATCTAGGCTTCCTTTATCATCAATGGAGAAAATTAGGCACTGTATAAACATAGCTGTAGACATCTCACCATAATTACAGGGACTATAACAGAAGTAGCAAGACAAACAGACAGCAAGACAAGCAAAGATAGAAAGATTCCTTTCCATCTGAAGCTTTGTACAGCTGAAGCCTAGTGACTTGGACTGCACAATGGGAACAAGAAAGGAATAATTCCTTTGAAGAAGAGGAATAAAGATTCAAACACTTCTTTTTTTTTTAATATAGTAAATGTAATAATGGCCCGTGTGTCCTAGTTAATAAGCAATTATATTGATATACTTTGTAAGTTAACATGGAAAAACGTGTACCTTTATCATGCAACATAAAACTAATCATTAAGAAGTCACTATCAATAACTACACCATTAACACGCTTAGGTTACTCTACAAATAAGGAAACAAGAAAGTCTGAAATAACAATTCCAACAAGAATTATTGAAAGCAACCATAATGAATATGGTCTTAACAGGTATTATGCTGAAAAATAATAGTGGAGAAAAAATAAGTAGCCAAAAATTTAAATGTAATTTTAACGTTTTCTGATAAGGATATATGGTTCAAGACAGATTTCCTGGGGGAGTTCCTTAACTGAAGGCCTATCACAGCAAAGGACATAACTTGCCAACCTAAGATGTGATGCTGAGATTCCTAAAATGTGCTATGGGGGTGGTGATATCTGTCAAGATGGTATTTGTGGAGGAGTTCTTGAAAATAGCCAGGATCTAAACGATTAAGGATTTCAAAACTAAGAGACCAAACTTTAAAATCAAACAGCTACTTCATAGCAGACAAAGTAAATGAGTTAAGGTACAAGAGGGATGATCGTATTTGCTCAAGACAGGACAGGAGTGTGTCAGTGCATTCTGAACAGGCTGCAAGTGACAGAGCTGAGCTGCTGGAAGCCTTTCTAGGAGGGAATTACAATAATCTTCTCCATCAAGAGGGCATGTGCTGCTGCTATGAGGTCATCACAGGATAAATAAGGGCACTGTCTCCATCAAGCACACCACTAAAAAGACATTTTTCAATCTCATTCACTGCAGAAATCTCCACAGACGAGAGGGGAAATGAACTGGACATCAGAATTTTTACTACAATTTCCTACTGCACTCAAATCCTCCAAATGACTCTGTAGTGACATGTAAAAAGAGAGATCAGTCTCCTAAAGATAACAAATACACACTGGTTAAGATTTGTGCTTTGGCTGTGCAGAGGTAGCTGGCAAACCTGCCTGTGTCAGAACAGAGCTACGCTTGTGGAATCCCTGGAGTGAGAGGCACACAGCTCCTTATCGCTCGAACTCGGACCAAGTCTTTGATTTTTAGCATTCCTACAATACTCACCGCAAGCACACACTTCATGACATGATTCTGGTGTCTGACAAACTAACCTTGAACTTCAGTACCGCTTTGAAGAAGCATAAAATATTTTTTGTCATTAATCCGATAGTCTACACAACAAAATAGTTGGCTAACGCAGGCATGGGGTTTAGCATTTGGAATAGAAAGTACTTGGTTTCCCTACGCTTGTGCAAACTTAAGATTTCTTTGCATTTGTGCATGTTGAATCAGCCTAGAAACTGAAAAATGTATTGTCAGTAATACCAGAGAAAACTTCTTTGTGTTCTTAAATAATGAAAATATTAAATATGTATGCTATTGAAATGTCAGTGGGTTTTGGTTCATCAAATTGAAATAAGGTCATAAAGCACCATTACATACATTTTCTAATACACTTATATAACAGTTGCATCTTGAAAGCATATAAAATTATTCACATTATCTGTGAATTAAAGTATTCAAAATTAAGCACTTATCGGCGCCCAATGAACAATAAATAACTTTCTTAAAAGAGAAATCTCATGTGATCTATACAGTATACTATGTAGAGCATAATCCTAGTAGCACGATTATTAAAAGTAACAGCTTGTACCTTTACAGCCTGACTGAGTTTGAAAGTTCAGAATGGAGTAGGGGAATTAGCTGATGAACTTCTGTCAACTATAGCAGTAGCCTTCATGAATAATTCAATACATGCCCCATCCCCTCTGTGTCTCAACAGACTAACAGCTGCAGCTCTCAAATGACAAGTGTTATTTTTTTTTTTTTCAGAAGCTTCTGAAAATAGTATACTGATTATAAAATAACATATATAATAAAATAAAGTTTTCCCTCCCTGCCTTTCACTTCTGACTTACAGTAACTAGTGAAGTTTTACAGACATAGGAGGAATTTTTAAATGGACTTTTATGAGTGATGCAGCAGGTTCACAGAAGAGCTGGGAGAAGAATTCAGGTCCACTACTTAAGATTTGGTCCTTTACATTAACACAACCACACGATTCACCTAGATGACGGTGTCCCCAAAACCTCATAAAGGGTAGCTTTGTACATAAAAGCTACGAAATTACACTTTCATAACATGGATCTTTATGCAAACAGGAAGAAACTTTCTGGTCTGAGGTTTTTGTATCGAACATTTTCTGCAATGTTCTCTACTTCATAGTGAAAACTTGACACTTCAGGACGTCAGGGAATTGACTGAACTTGTTTGGTGAATATTCTGATGTGGAACAGAGTTTCTCTTGAGCTAACAAGACTTCAGTAAGAGGTGAGAGAAGCTTAAGGAGATAGTAACACAAGTTTCCTTAATGACAGTGCAAATGCCTGAGCCATCAGTCCAGCTTAGGAGGAGAAATGGCTTTCACAGAATGTCTGCTCACACTCCAACAATTCAGAATAGAAACTGTACAACTCTGCTTACATCTTTTGTTGTTGTTGTTGTTGTTGTTGTTGTTGTTGTTTATAAAGCAAGGTAGGCAAATAAACCAAAACTAGGCAAACTCTAAGCCACTGAGAAGAAGAGCTTCCACTGTCACCAGGCCTTACTGCTTAAAGGAAGGGATCTCTCAGGTAAGCTTGTTCAAACAATTTGAGTATTTTTGAGTTTTGTGAAAAGATTTTTCAGTGGCATTATGTAACAGGGGGTATTTAGGGAAGGAAAACATTAGCTGAATGTAATGCTGAAATAGCTACACACGTCGCTGTTTCCTGATTTACTGAGAAGCTACAGTGTGCAGCACTTCTGACTGAAAGCAGGAGTGGACAAAATCTTTCTGATGATACAGACTGAAAGATCAGCTTGCTGCTTTGTATTTCTTTTTAAAATATAAATATATTATCTTTCTGTCCCTGAGCCAATTAGTGTTTACAAGAAGTGTGTTCTGTGCACAAGAGAAGAAAAATTCTTTGCCTTGCATGGCCTGTATGGATATACACCGCAGAAATTAAGCAAATATTGAAGATTTGAAGGTGGTCTTGTTGCCAAGAGATAAGCTGAAAGGTTTCTTAAGCATCTGCTTCACCTTCTTGTAATGAACAGTTTCTCTTCTCAGCTCCAGAAATGCCCTGTCTCTTCTTATTCAACATAAAAGCAAGACCCTTCAGAGCTTGAGTCGCCCAATGGGTCTGGTCTGGGCATGACTTTAATCAGAATGTAAATTATTTAACTGACCATTTGAATAAGAGCTTCCTTGCCTTGAAGTATTTTCAGAATTGGAGTTCTATCTCCTACCGATGCCTTGTCATAGAAACATAACGAAAGTAGATCTATATGATGGGTTGCAATTTATATTGATAATCCTAACACAAAATACTGAAGAGAAAGGTTTCATTTTATTCCATCAAAGGGATGTTTTCTATACAGTAGGAATCTGCACAAGAAGGGAGATATAATTTTCAGCTGCTTACATTTCATATTTTAACAGTTAAGTTTTCAAACAAACTAAAACAGAATTATAAGGCTTTGGAAACAACAAAGCTATCTGTCTGTTCTTATTTTCACATTTTTTAGCTAACAGAAATAAAAAGTTGGAACAGTTATTGAGATGGTGTATTTGAAAGCTTAATAACACTGCCAATTTTTTAAAAAATGTTAATATGGTATTAGATAGCTTTGTCAGATGAGCTGTTTTCGAGATAGCTACTACCAAAGGGCTGCTTCATCCTCAGCCATCTTAACACAGTTAACACAGTTAATTTTTCTGAATACTATGAAAAGCACATTCAAAATTATCATATTTTTCTTCAAAAGAATACTTTCATAATTAAAGCACTGCCTGTATTTTTTCCAAGGACAAGCTGTAAAAGAAAGCCATAATATAACTGATCAGAGAACTGATTACTGACATTTTAATTAGTTGATTATAGTGACTGGATTCAAAATGAATCATTTGTAAGGTATCTCCTGCACTGTATAAAAACATGCAACTTCTATTTATGAGATTTATGCAGGTGGAACACAACTGCATACCACAGCCAAATCTGTGTGCTGTTTAAAAGTTAGTGGTCAACTCTTGACTCCAACTAGACAGTCTCCTTCTCATTTAGATTGTGGGCAAATCTAATTTCTTCTTGAGTAATGTGTTAGTCCTCCATCCTGGTGCAAACAGATAAAAGAGGTAAGTGTATTTTTAAAAAAGAAAAAAAATTCCCCACACAAGCAGTGCTTTCACTAGGGGCAGTACTAGCCCAAGAAATCCAAGCTACCATTACTGGTGAAGCGCTCTGCTCTATGAATAACACATTTTTGGGGCCAGCTCACATCACAAAAATAGGTTGTCTCCACTCATGAAAGGTCCACATCCAGGATGATACAGGTTAAAAGTCTGCTTCATGCCATCATGGAGGGTGGTTCCCCAGTGGAAAGAGGCTACTGGCAAGGCACTGGAAAGTATTTTCAAGTGAAAACGCTTATATAGTTCCACCTTGTGAACAGCAAGAAAATGTGGGTTTTTTTGGTATTGATTTTAACTTAATTTTCCAGTGTATAATCATACATCAGGTTAATCCCTTTCATGATGTTTTCCAGTTTTTTAAGTTACTGTTAACAGTGTTAGAAAGCATAAAATGCAATCATACACAGGACTTACTGACCTACTCTATGTATTTGTTTATCGGAAGATACACAGATATCTTAATACAGTCACTGAAGTAACTATCAATATTTATTCCCAAAACATTACTGGGAGACTGAAAATAAGAGTCCCTATTCAATAGAGATGAAAGTAAGGAGAATGCAAAGCTAAGTGCCCTACTCTATGTAAACTGAAACCAGCATCATCTATGGAGAAACAGCCCTCAGCCTATTTTCTGCTAATCATTTGATCAGCTTTCCTTGTAGATTTTTTTTTTAAGTTATCAGCTATGTATAAAATGAGGAAAAAAACAATCTTTACCTCTTCTCACTTGTGATACAACTACAGCCAAGATCAGCACTGATGTCTGAAACAGATTCTGAAACTGGTAATTTTACAGAATAAAGTTCTATATAATAAGTCTTCAGCTTTGGAATTTATCATCTGATTTGTCCAATCTGGATGTGTACAAATTTCATCTTTTTTACCATATCAGGTTCCAAGTAGGATTGTGAAGTACCAGGCAAACAGATTTGAGATTCTTGTACTTAGCATTTGGATGTAAAAGGAATATATTGCTGTGCTGAACTGCAGTTCAGTTTATAGGTTTGTTTTTTTTTTAATAAAGAAAGTATAATTAATATGCTTAGGTTTAAAAGACAGTGCATTTAAAAAAATCAAGATAAATACAGGTTGAAATAAGAAGAGGGTGTTACATTCCATAGTCTTTCGTTTGGTCTTTGGCCTCTTTCCTGACACTTTGTAGAAGCACCAGTTCTCGTGACATATATCAGGATATAAAATCTACCCTTTCAGAAATGTATTAAATTATCCCATTCCCTTCTCACTGCCCGACTTGCTAATAGGTGTGCTGGTCCTATTGTAATCTTGGTCTTAAAAGTGTAATACCTCAGTGGTAACACTGCTTCTGGAGTTGAACTGAGCCTAGCAATCAAGGCATAAGAAATCATTTGAGGACCTTATTTCCTCTTAGATTTCCTTTTAAGTTATATGTGATAACTGATATACTGAAAATATTTATCTCTTAGAGATACACATATTAATGATTCCCATACAAAAATAATTTTAGGACTAATTTAAGAAGTCAGTATTATTTGCAGAAACCCTAGAAAGATCTAGCTTGTAATAAAAAAATAATATTTAAAATTCAGTAATGGAAACTAGGGGTTGCAGTTATCTAATCCAACCTGTGTTATAAAACCAAGAAAAAGTTATTTTTTGAGATGCTTACATGTATCATTCCTGTCCCTGCACACACAGACAAATATAAAAGTAGCTACAAAGAAACACTAAAAATTACAATATTTCTAACCCATAATATAGAAGGACTGTAAATCTGGAACAACAGGAGAAAGACTTTCATTTTATATAGTAACTGTATATATGTGAATAAAGAGCACCACGTGTTTATGGACTGATTATTTTTATGAGGTCTAACTGTGAAGAGACATTTTGACAGTTTTATTTACAGTGTAAGGCATACCCAGAGGCATGCGAGCATAGTTTGAAAACCATATATATTTGTATATAAAGCACACAGAGAGATATATATATGTACATATGTATAAATATATGTACATGATCATAGGAAGTGATTTTACAGAAAAACCACAAGCCTAGCTGACACGGCAGTCTACCACTGCAGCGTGTTTCTAGGTAGCCTTTTTAACATATATACCCTATCAATAACATAAAATCTGAAATTATGTGAGGTAAAAAAATATGAATTCAGAGTTTTAAGTATATAAAAGTACTTCCCCAAATGATTTAGTGTTTAAAAATACAGATCAAATTTATTTAAATATATTTAAATTATGTTAATGTATATATGCAGCTATTTCAAATGCATCCCAGTCACTAAAATCATTAAATTATTTTTTGGTTTTGAGAGTTAATGGAGATTTCCACTGTTGAAGGTTTTTTTTTTTTTAGCTATAGATAAAAAAGAACCCAAAGACATCAACCCCATCAACCCCTGAACAAAGTACAATTCAAAGATACAAGTTAGATCATTAACGATGAAAATAATAGGATTACAGGCAACATCAGCTTGTAAGACAAATTCTATTCTTTAATAAACACCTAGTGTGCCCATACATATTTAATGTTAACAGTTTTTTAACAGCTTAGGCTGTAACCTTAGGAGTCTAGTGTGGAATTTGTTACTGTCATCCTTGCCCTCGTTGGGACAGAGGTAGAAAGCAGCAAAGTGGTAACTCAAAGTTATATTTACCAAAATTGAGCTATTGATTTATTTTCCTCTGGCAAAGAGATAATGGGAACAACCCAACAACTCATAAACACTATTAGGCTGGTTAGACACCTTCCATAAAGTTTAATTAACACTCCAGCTCTTCCTACTGAACTAAGACAGACCTGCAAGACTTTCTTAATAGTAAAACTACCCACATTTCTTTTCCTTCTACCTTCTTTGTGTACCCCATTTGTTCATGCTGTTAACGCCTCGAGCTAGAGGCTGTCCATTAATGTATATTTGCACAGAATCATGCATGATAAACCCCAATCTCTGTTAGGACCTGTAGCCTTTACCACGAAACAATAAGTGATAATGTTAATCGTATTCAAAGATTTTTTTTTTTTTTTTTTTTTTAGGGGGCTTGCGGTTATATTGGCCAGCTCTGATCTCAGGGTCAAATTTAATTTTGCTATTTTTATCTACTCAGCCTATTACTGGACAAGTACTTTGTACTAGAAGGAACACATTCCCCCTTATACAATATCCTTTTGTATGTTGCATATGCATGCAGGATGCTTAAGACTCCACATTTTTGGATGATCTGCAATATTTATAAATTGGAATAGAAAAATTAAAATAAATACCATAATATTTTCTAAATAAAGGTTGGGAATATTGCATTTATTCCAGAATGTCCAGGATAATGGCCATCACTTGAAACTGAGGTCTGTCAACGTATTGTGATGATTTCCTATATACATGCTTGGCAAATCTATATTTTACAAACTAGGTATTAAAAAAAAAAAAAAAAAAGCTAAGATGTTAAACAAATACCCCCTGTTTAACCTGCTGCAGAGTAGCCTGGATAAAACCCTATGACTGAACAATATATTTAAAAAATAAAATAAATTTAAAAAGAATTTATTCTCAGTTACTTTTTAGAAAAGAGAATCCTGTATAAGTGACTACAGCAGCATGTTCTGTCACATTCTTTCCATAAACTGAGCCCTGTCAGTGACAGCAAAACAGATTGTGTGCATCTGCTGGGAATGAGCCAGATGACAGTGGAAGAAACACACATGGATACCTTGGCACAACAACTAAAGAAGTAGAAGAAAAATGGACAGAAAGAAGCAGAAACTTCTAAACTTTAATTAAAATGGCTCTCTAACAAAAGTGAAGTTATCTAAGAGTCTGTTGCAGACTGTGTGCTTTGCTTTAGACGGTAACTTTCCAAAAGCAACTACATATTTCTACTCTACACTGTTTTGTTTACTCCCTATGGTACTCATATGGCCACCATTCCCACAGTGTCTGGGTTCCACAGAATTTGCCTCAGGGAAATACCATCCTCATTCTACAGACAGGGAATCGATGCACCAACAAAATGAAATCCTCACAGGCATCTAAAATAGGTCCTGGAAGAAAAGAGTTAAATCCACACTGTCCAAATCCAGACTGCCATGCTAAAGGCTAGAATATCCTTCCTGTGCTTAGCTCTGCTTTCAAACAAAAATACTGTTCTACTGAAAACTGACATTAATCAAATAACCTGTTAGTACTCCAGCATTACAGGACTGGTGAATCTGACAAGTTAAATTAGCACAAATGGTGACTGAATCAGCTTTGCTATTGCTGCTTGTGTCCTCTCAGGTTTTACTGTTGATATAAATATATGGATTGAGAGCCCAGGATGGCTCTAAAAAGGATCAATGAGTTACAGTCTCCAGTACAGAACTTCTACCACAAATAGCGGTAGCTGTGTCTTCTCATATGAAAGGAGAACCTGATGTTCACTAACAGTTAAAAAACACTCCCAGATATTGACTCACCATGGTAGCAGAACTGCATGCTTATGCTCAGGAATGAATTCAGGAATTCTGCTGAGTCTCTAAAATAAATATTTTATTTCACGTGTAAAGTAACTTACATTATTTCCCTTTTGGTTAATCACTTGAAGATAGACCAAGTAGAAACATTTTTTTTTTTTTTTTTAAAGAAAACAGCATTCCAGTGACAAGGACATAGAAACTCTTCTGAAATCTGCGCTGATGTTTTACACGCTGTTTTGCCTTATATATCAGGAATAAGATATGATTGCCAGCTGAATAAAGATTAGTATAGCACCTAATGGTCCGAGCAGCTCAAGTCATTTAGTTAGAGCATCTGGAAACCTCATGAGGCCAGTGGTATCAGCCTGTTATGTATTCCATATGCAGGGACTATCTAATATTCTGATGGCACTTCAGAATCACATTAGTAAAATCTAATGATTTGGTATTTTTAAAACTAATCTATATCATTACATAGTACAGTTAACATCCAGCACACAAAAGCTGGTGTATACTCGCCTAGTCTGAGAAAAGCTCTATAAGAGCATATAATGCACCTTCATGTTCCATCTCATTTCAGGATGTGTGAGTGGCAGCTGCATGTGTACGGACTTTAACCCCTGAGTGGGACTTTGAAAACTGCTTAAATCTGCTCAGAATGTTCTCGATCAAAGAAGGGGTAGATCTCTACATATTCTTCCCAGTGTGGTCAGGAAGAGAAGATAAGATCTTCTTTTGAAATGTTCTATTCAAATGGTACCTCTGTTTCTAATGAGTCTGGAAAAAGAGTCAGAGTGGAACTGACAAAAAGAGGTGGATGTTAATTAACAGCATGAATGATAATTCTGTATATAAAGCAGTTTTTAGTAGGTCATCAAGTCAGTGGAGTTAAGCTGGAATACACGAGCAAAGGACATAGCTTCATATATTCCGTTACATCTGAAATACTTTTAAATAAACATATTAATATCCGTGGGTGTAAGTTCTCCTTGTATTTGTGAAATCGGAATTTTCCAATTATAGCAGAAAGAAAAGAAAAAAAGCGGCACGTTTTTACAACTTATAAACTGTTTCAAGCTCTTGGATAAATACTAGTCAAGACTGAATATCAGCACAAATTTTTAACCAGAGTTGTTATTCTCCTTCATTAATTCAAGCATAATAATGTGGTCAGGAAGTCAGGTTTGGATTCACACCCGCATATTCAACAGGCACATTAACTGCACAAGAAACTGGCTGAAGAGGCACGCGTGCTAGGCCACAAGGTCTTTCCTAAAGGACCACCCAAGCTCTGCTGAAGATGACTGAGAATATGCACATAATGGCTATTTTTGAACTATTTGTTCTCGTAAAGGTTTATTAAACACTTTCAGGTAGCCCGAGCAATTTATCGCGCCCTGAAGCTGGTACTTCCTGTCTCAACCAACCTATAATCAGTCCATTAGTCACTTACAGCATGCTCGTTATCCTCGTATTCAAACACCTCTTCATATTTCTAACTGCTATCCTAGATTTCAGAGCCTTGTCTCAGTTCAAGAAACAAACTCAAATGAAAGAATGAGGCCGCTAAAAATTACGAAAGACTGACACAGAGGTATTTATAAAAGATCCAGTTTCACATATGTAGATAAATACACTTGCAATGATAAAACAAAAGGCACTTTCTTCTTATACATTGCATTTTATAAAGTAAAATTAAAATTTTCAGACAATGCAATAGGAAGGATGGCATGGAACTGGTTGTTTAAACTCATTTTAATCTATATTACACACTAGGAACACAGAAGGGCTTGTATTTTTTGAGTAAGAAAGATAAAAGAGCACAAGGGACCAACTCAATAGCTAAGGAACTATGGCATTCCAGTGAAACATGACTCAATTACAGCCCTTCATTTGACTAATATTTAATTATCTATACAAAAATGGGATGGTCTCACATTTGGAAACTGAGAGTAGCTTTCTCCCAGAATATTCTCTGGTCAACTAATTAAGGACCTTTCCAGAAAGAGATTATTGTCTTTTCTGTGAACTGCTCTAAATTAAGGGTAGGAAGTATTTCAAATCAGGTTTCTCAGATCCTGAATTTCAGCTATAAAAGTTAAACCAGTGCTTATAAAGAATTTAAAGACCTAATCTGGGGATGTGCATTCCAGTAGACAACAGGACACAGGAAAATAAAACCTAAATTCTCCTTTTTCGAGTTGCCCCAAGTCCTTTCTAATTATATGGATACAACCTGGCATGCTGAATAGATTTTAACTTTTACAGTATCTCAGTTAAAGTTGCCAATTTTCATCCACGTTGTGCCCTTGGAGAACTGACTTACACAAAGAAAGCTGCATTTAAAAATACATTTAGGGGTTCCGAGTCCCTTTCTTACATTGTGTGCATAGGATTGTTGTGCACCTTCTGCATTAATTTCCAGGTTTCTTTACCTTGCATCTGTTGCCTCAAAATAAGTTCGTGCATCTTTTTAGGGATGATGATTACTGAATTGTATGTTAAATATATACAATATATTTTTTAAATTCCCCCTTTATTTTTAAGTTTTTGAATTCATATTGAAGGACTCCGCTCCCTGATCTTCTTGGAAATCATCACCGATGGTTTGCATGTGGCGCTGGACACTATTATATTCCAGAAATTTGTTTAAAATTCGGAGCACACTTTGGAACTGAATGTGCCATAGGTACACTTTTTCAATAGAAAACCTGTATTTTAATCTTAGATATCTAGTTTAGATCACGATATATACAAAACGGGCTCTGTCAACAGACACGATAATGGGTATTTATTTAACTGTTCTGAATTTAAGATTTAGATCAACATATGAAAATAGAATGCTGATGTTTCGGGGGGGTCTTTTGGTTTTTTTTTGTGGTTTTTTTTTTTCACAAGTATCAGCACGGGCATCTCACAAAACTCTATGTCTACAGATTCAATGTGATTTTAAAGAGGCCTTTTTGATATAACTAGACTATATTTTGAACTACATCAAGCATGGAAGCTGTATTTTTAGGATGATGCTTAATTCACACAGCAATCTTCTGATCCATTAATGGAACAGCTTCCTCTCTCTGACCACATCTGGAAAACAGTAGAGCGAAAGGAGAGAACAAATACTTTCTTCCTGACCATCTTCAAAACTACTTTTTATATTACAAATTTACTTCTAATTCTGTAGAAGTGCTATTCTATGTCCTGTTTGGGGCAGTCAAAGTAGTGATGGTCTCATGACAGGTTTGCCTTTAATCTTATACAGAAAAATGTGGTAGAACATAGCGTTACTGCTTTACAGACAACATTTAGTGACTTTTAACAGAAGGCAGCACCAGAAAATCACCACTTGTCCAGATACATGACAAGTACTGCTCTTCAAAACAGACCAGAGTATCTTTCTTTTGTCATGCCTCATTGCTGCATCAGATACTGCTTCATATTAAGTGACAAAAAAAAAAAAAAGAGAAAAAAAAAATTAAATAAAGAGCACACTCCGCCTCCACTGAGAAATCCTGGTGCTCTCAATTAAATATTTTTCTACAGGATTAGAAGCAAGGGAAAAAAAAAAATCGTAATAGCATTGAAACACCATGCAAAAATATAACTTCTATTGCCTTCTTTCTCTCTGTTGTAAGGATCTGCATTACACCTATCACCACTGTATCTTATCGCTGATAAATTTTTAAAAAACGTGAAATTCCAGAAAAGATAGCACTCAGTAAGGATACCTTCAAGATGACTATTCTCCTGATCACCTCAGGGTACAGAGCTTGTGACAATACCTACTGCAAGCATAACTGAACTAAATGTGATGTTCTGGATGGGGACTTCAGTACTGGAACTTGACTGAAGAGAGACTCTCATTTTGCTTTGTCAATATCAAGTTTGGAAAAAACACAAAAAATATTAGTCCCATTTTCACCTTGAATGACAAGAATATTATAGGAAATGTAGAAGAATATTCTTCTGTTTCTGTCCTATGTATAATCTTTTTTATTGAAGCATCAACAATAAACCAGAAACATCAGATCCTATTGTCATCCCAGTGAAGATATGCAGGTTTCTACCTACCAAGGATATGGGTAGACACTCTCCTTTTCTCTACATGTAATTATGGACAGTTCTGCTTTAATTAGGTAGCTTGCCAATCATTCCATCATGTTTCATTTTATGAAAAAAACTGGAATATTATTTTTCAATTAATACACATTTTTTAACATAATTTTAAATTCTTTCCAATTGCTGACGACACGTCACATAAATAAGAGTACTAGTAATCCAACAAGCCTGGGTTATATTTTTTTCATTGTGTGTTCCCAAGAACACTAATGAAATTCTGCTTCATTCTATTTAATTTTAAATGAGCCTACCAGTCCATAGGCTCTTACGAACATTTATGGTCATATTTCTCATCTCTAAAATTTATGTATGTGCGTTTTGGAAAACTGTACATTTGGTTTGCCACCGCAAGGATGCATTCCCTGGCTCAGTATTCTGCCATAAAAAAAAAGTGTCATGTAGAAGTTTTGGTAAGTGTGCAGTTTCACACTTATTTCATATACTGCAGTGGAGTAATAAAATGGATTTTTCCTCATTCTGCTGCTGTATCAATTCCTTGTCTGTGTACTATACACATAAGCAGGATAAAGGAAAAAAACCTGACGACTTCTCCAGGATTCTGTGGGCAAAACAGGTTCTCATCAAATGCTGCTTCAAAGATTAGTTCCTTACAAGTACAGAACATATTTAAACAGTCATTATTATTTTAAGTGTTGCCCTATGTCTGCAACCATTAAGGATTATTCATAGCAAGCCAAATTCTATACACTTCAATAAGAAATTTGTTTGAAAAAACTCTCCAAGATTAAGGTTTTCAGTGTGACTACCATGTATTGTCCACTCCCCTCCATTTCCATACCATTTTACCAAACAATCTGTAGCCACATTTTTCTTAACTTTCCTCCTTTTTTGCTGTTTATCCCACTTCTGAAATTCAGTATAGGCAGAAGCACCACTCAGGACAGATGGACAGAGATAAAGCAGGCCAGAGGATAAGTGTAGAGGACACACTGTCTCCTGCTGGTTTCACAGAATATTCCTCAAAACTGTACTCATTTTTTCTACAAACTGCCCAAGCAACCAGAGGGGAGTTCCTGGCAGGACGTGTCTGAAGCTGAAATGCTGAAGGGAACACGTGGCCAGTGCCATGGGACCATCACAGAACCTCCATGTCCTGCCATTTCTCTACAACACCCCCCATCTTTAGGGACAGCTTTTACACCCAACTGCAATGAAATGATTTAAACCGTTCTCCATCGAGAAGTCCATATGGAATTTCTAAATTAAAAGTGACGTATTCTTGCTTGTGGATATGTTCTGCAACATTTAAATTTCTATAATGATCCAACAATAGCTAAATTATTTGGATTTAAAAAAATGTACCATTATTTCAAATATAATGTCATATATTTGTCAGTAGGGGAAGGATTTATTATAAATCACAAATAAATAGCACATGCTACTATGTTACTTGTTATTTATATTACTAAAAGTAATGTTTCACGTGGACGAAGTTCTGCATTATGTTTACTTTTGCAGATGTGTTTTATAAACAATTTCACAATCGTCCCTCCTTGTCCTTTGTACATACTTTGCTAACGGGTATCGATTGACTACTTGAAAAGTAAATAGTGAAATTTAACTGATCATAGGTTCCACAAATGGCATGCCTCCTGTATCTATAAAAGCAAATATAAATAATGCTATTTATAATTCAGTTTACTTAACTGTACATCTCGTGATTACAGGATGCGAGATAAAAGACGGTGATGTCTAAGGTGGATTCCTGCGCTGGCATTTGGTTAATAACAATTTTCACGATAAACTTCACTTAAATCAACTGTACAGTTGAAGAAATAAAGAGTCAGTGAAGACCTGTTAGGTTGGATTCTAAGTTTCATGTCAGCAGTGCTGTATAACCTGGGAAAAGGAGGCAGAGGAGTTTTATGCCATCTGTTCCATTCCATCCCTAATCTGTGAGCTGCCTTATGGTTAACTTAAACGAAGGCAAGTAGATACCGACTTTCCAGGACCTGCTGTATTGGCCAGGATCTCTGGAGCTCTCTCTGCTCGAAATCTTGCAGCCCTCCAATGTCAGGGAAGGTGGCAGAAGGCAGAGATAAGTACATCTACCCTGCTGAAGCAGGTGACTGCTAAGTCACCTGTTCAGAGAATTACAGAAGGGGCCCTGGTTACAGACCTCACTGGTGTGATACACTGAGTCCATCCTGCACGACAATTTATTCTGTACAACATTAAAATAAACAATTATCAAATAATTTATCTAGACCCGTTTCTAAATAAGTCAGATAGTGTTCTCCTAGAATTTCCTGGGACATATTTCTGCAATCTACATGTATTTAGTAATTAAAAAAAAGGGGGGGGGGGGGGGGGGAAGAAAGTGGAGTTCTGTTCAGCTATATTTCAGAGCAATAGTCCTACACTTGAACTGCATTAAAGATTCTTTTTTCTCTATGCTTCGCTCTATTTATCTTGCAAATTTACTTTCTCTTTGCAAGGGAAGAAACAAGGTAAGTACATGAGAAAATTCTATTGCTTTTGCATGTAAGCTTTCCTGGCTGAATAACGGGGTGCCATTTGCATACTTTGAAACACTTTCAAGATGCGAGGAAGTTTAAAGGCTAGGATGCTGTCTGATGTTTAGCGGCTTAAAAAGATGGCAGATCTCAGAAAGGTCTCTTTGCAGTCTAAAACAGGAGAAAAATGTGTTACTAACAGGGCTGATGGCAGAACACAATCTTAAAAAAACTGCATTTTGTATGTATTCTAAAACCAAATACTCATTCCCATGACTGAGATCTGCATGTATAGATTTAACTGTCTGTATTTAGTGGGAAACATTTTATCTGTAAGCAGGTACCTAACGTTACCATATGTGCATTGAGAAGAAGACACAAATTTTTATTACCCATATTAACAGGTGAACTTAGAATTTTTTAATTGCAAAATAATTTTATTTCCCTTTAAAACTTCCTCACTAGAACAAGTATCTAGGAATCCCACTGCTTTTCTTGAAAGCCTTAGAATAGCAGGCTGTATTTCCAATGTCATAATTAAATTGATCTCGTACTTTACACAAAACTGTGTGATATTAAAATGTACAAAAGTGCACTCAGCCTTGGCTGCTTCTTTATCATTCTAAGACCATACCTGACAGTTCATATGCGTAGCTGTGGCCCATAAGTTGTATTTTGTCACACCGACGCCAGGTAACTTTTTGAAAATTACACTCTTCCATCAAAAAAATTAAATATTCTACTATTGACTGATATAAATCTAATATAACTGTATGTTTTTTCAGGTATTCATGAGTTATATGTCCAGACTGAACTTCTAAGAAAAGGACACTATATTTCAGTCTTTACCACTCCAAGCTCTGTTTCAATATTTTACGCACATTAATTCCTTTTCAAAAGTACTGATCACCCACAACTGCAATAAAACATGTAAGGTGCATGGTTTGCACATTTGAAGGCTGTCCTAATATCATTTTATTGCTTATATAGCAGTAAAATAACCAGGAACAATTATAAAATGTGGTAACTATTCTTTAACGTCTGTAACGAGCGAGTATGTCTCAGACTAGTCTTTTTCATCTTATTTGGCTGTGAGGTACTTCAGGATATTTCAAACATTTCTATAACTGCATTTATTGCCTATTTCCAAGGGGTTACTTTTCAAAACATTATCCTACCAAAATTTTTAAAATTCCCATTTCAGCCTTTTAATACATTGTTGAGAAGTTAAGTGTAATGCACATAGGAAACAAAAGGAGAAAAAGAAAATGTATTTTACATGTAACAAACTTTTCAAAATAAAGCTAGGCAAAGCTAGAAGGAAAGAAAATTAAATCGTGCTTCCAGTGTCCATTCAGATGAAACATCTGAATTTACAGGAGTTTCCTGTCCGATTATAATAGCACACACAATATTAAATGCATAAATATTAATTTTATGTATCACATAAGATGGAGACAATGAAAAAAACCATGTTTACATTTATGGTTGACTCATTAGTGT
This sequence comes from Antrostomus carolinensis, assembly GCF_000700745.2. NCBI lineage: Eukaryota > Metazoa > Chordata > Aves > Caprimulgiformes > Caprimulgidae > Antrostomus > Antrostomus carolinensis. The sequence goes on from NW_010335286.1 coordinate 50,379, forward strand.
TTTATTATGTGAAACACTAGGAGGCATCAGTTGGGTAAAAAAAAAAAAAAAAAGAGTTCTTCTTGTGAAAAATGGTAAGAAATTAGCACAGAAGTTATCAGCTTGGAAGTTTCATACTTCCAAATGTTAAAGGCTGCATAAGTAAATCATGCAAATAGACGAAATTCTCCAGTCTCACTGCTAAATGACATATTCAATAATATAGGCACAACATTCAATTTCCTATTTTCAAACCAGACTAGTATGTTCACACACACAGAGCACAAAGTATAGTTTTGCATCATATTACATTTTTAAAAATGACAGAATAGAGGTAACATAAGATGACTTACTAGTTACTTGTACTATACTTTTGATAAATCTGCAAAGCCCTGACATGTTTTATGCACTCTCCTCTGCACACAGGCTCTTAACAGGGTAAGTGCAGTAAATTTAGTATAGTTCTAGGCACTTTTAAGAACTTTTAAATGCCATTACAGTATATCATCTAGACAAAAATGTTTTTTAAAAAATCCCACGACAAACATCTACTACATTTTAAACATATTTCCCAAAAGTGGTGAATTAAACAGTGTTTTAAAAAATCTGTATAACAATGCTACAAGTGGCTCTACCATTTACTATAAAGTCACATGAAACCAGTAATGTAAAAATTGAGTTTTCCTTCCTTCAAATTGCATTTAACAATGACTAAGCAACAGAGTTATAGTTGTCTTATAAAATAATCAATTGGAATTGAAGTGTGCCTCGCCATGCTGCAGCAATCAGCTTTTATCTCTGCCCAATCAGAATGACATGTGAACTGCCTAATCCTTCTTTTGTAAGGCACATAAGACTTTGTTGTCACTGTTGGTTTTGTGAATCGCCTCTATAAGCTGGTCTGATTTCCTAAAGATGACAGATCCGAGTGAATAGACAAGCCCTGCTGCACTGCAGTCAATGAGACAGTGAGATTAAAGTGGAGGGCTGAAGACACCAGCTTTTAATCACCTGTCCACATGCAACACTGACCATCAGTTCTGAGAAAATTACCTTAAAGCTGGTCAGAGGACCCAAATAATTCCTTTTAAAAAGAGAAAACTAAAAAAAATGGAATTTTTCAGTTTTTCACTTGCACCATAGTTGTGTTTTCTGACCAGAGTTCTTCTAAGCCCATTTTGTTTCTGAAATAAGATGCAAAATGGTATTTTCATCCTTTTCAAATACCAGAATACTAACCCTGCTCTTACCTTGAAGTTTTCTAACTGTTCGGAATTACATATATTATTTTTCTGTATTTTACACCTAAGTAGCTATAGAGACTAAATGATCATGTACCAAATTCTCTCTGCTGATATAATATAGCAAAATGTAAAAATCATAAAATACATCACTGTATTTTAACATAACTGGAATATAACTGCTTTAGTTATTCTTCAAAATGCTGAAGCAGAGGCTGTAAACTCCTTAAAGTTATAAAGCACCTTATTTATGTCCATCTCCATAATCAGTGTTCTTGAAGGAATACCGCTACACCTTACTTGATTTTTGGATAAATTATCATGTAACTTAGAATAATGATGTCCAACAGGTAAAAATAAAGTCTACGCATCAAAACCCAAATGCTTATTCTTTCAAGCACCTATTAGCAGTTAATAACTCCTTCCTCAATGACATGTAGCAATATCCTTAGCTATCTCTGAAGATGAACTGAACTGTTCTAGTGAACAAATTAACCTGTTACAGAGAAAAGTAAAATTAAAAGAAACGAAGTTGGCAAAAGTATTCTATTCACGACTCCACCTCAGTTCCTAAGTTTCTAAGTAGTTATATTTATCTACTAAATAGTGAGCTATCAAAATCTTTCAGAGGTAAACTTTTGGAAAAAGCTTCAGAAAGCTTCATTTCTCTTTGAGTATCATATTTGAGATGTCTTAAAAACCAACCATTTAAGAGAGGCTTCTCTCTGGTTTTGAATATATATGTTGCAGGTACACAAATTAGCAGTGTTTATAAAAAATAAGAAAAAAAATTCTGATCCTGTATTGAAAGAAAATTCACAGTAAGAAAGTATTTGTGTGAATTTTCTTATCACGCTTCCAAACTAGCAGTTCAGGAACAGAACCATAAAAGACTTTTAATCTCAGACACTATTCATCATTTAGTACCAATTTCTTAGGCTCTGAAGCCTAAGTTTTCTTTTTTTCTTGGTCAAGTAATCTTAAGAGAATACAGACATATCTGATTCCTGCAATCATTTACAGGACATTGAAAGTGACATTCTTTACATCTCTGTCCTAAGAGAGCTATGGGACAGGCGAGAGGTTTAGGTCTGCTAGGGGCCTGATCCTGTAAACTGTTATTCCTGTGACTTGTTCATTTTCACACAAGCAGCCTCAGCCTTGTCAGTGGGACTAGTGTAAATACTGTTTCCAAGAAAGGTTTTCATGTCCAGGTATCAGAACTATCTTCTCATACTAGCTACGTAGGGTATATTAGTAAAAATACATATAAACACCAAGTTTTTAAAATAAAAAGATGTGTACTATAAGGAACATAGTCACCCTGAATTAAGGGCCACTCTCTTAAGTTCTTCTTCAAAGAAATTTTTCCGTTACTTCCAAAGGGACTTAAGTGTGAGCAGAGACTTCGGTATTAGACTTGACATGAATTATGCATGCATTAATGTAGAAAGAATAATATAACAGGTATTTTAACAAAACTGATAAAGTAAAAAAAGTCTTGCGGGGTTTTTGACTTCATGTCAGGTATCTAAAATTGTGTAACCAAAATACTTCACAAAATAACAAATCCCCAAAGTGGCCATTTGCCTGAGCGTTTGAACTGGAAATCAGTACGTATGTAACACAGAGGTTAGAACTGGTTCACAGGTGGTTTTATTTCCATGCCCTGCCAAGCCTCTAGGGATTAGAGTTATTATACTCCGTATAAACATCTTTACTCTTCAACCACAATGCCCGGGAAAGTGCCAATAAAAGAAATCTAGTCACATTTGCATCTAGTATAATTGGTTTATCATCCATCTTGTAGTTCTTTTAAAGTAAAGATCTGAAACTAGGACATTTGCCATTAAGCTGATCGTCAGATAAGTGCTAGGAAAATGCATTTCGTGTCAAGACAATTCTTTTCTGATCACCAGTAAAATACTGGCAAAGTGCCTTTCTCTGCTTAACTCTCTTAAATCTTTAGTCTTAAATTGTGTATTACAGTATTTAATTTCAGGATACAGGTATTTGCTAATCATAGTTATTATATACAATAAAGAAACCAGAACTCTTCTGTTAAAGACAATGCTTAGGTTCCCACAATGATTCATTAAGTTTGTTTTGCATTGTGTTGCTTTTTTTTTCTTTTTTTTTTTTTTTTGAGAAAAGGAATTATTAGCTTGTCTTTATACTTGTTTTGTTTTTCAGGCTGACAGAAGGTCACACTAAGTTTTATGGGGAAACACTAAGTATTACAGTTACATAATGCACCAATAGTCTCAAAACTCTCCCATTTACATTAAACTTTATCTTAGCCTGTAAGTAACTGTACTGCAACTAAACCAGACAGTTTTGTAAGGCTGATTAGCTCTACTCCCTTGTGTTAAAAAAAACCATAAAGATTAGCCAAAGTACTATGTAAAGACCAAAGTATACTATTCCAAAAGAGGTTTGCAGCCCATGACTTTAATTCGTACATCAGTGCAAGGGATCTTTCCCTCTCAACCTAAGTATTCAAATGAAAGATGCACAAAGTTAAACACTTGCAAGCATGCATTACCTAAACTCCAGAACTGAAGAGCTTAAGATACAATTAAGTTTAAGAGCATTTCACTCAAACTGGATCGTCTCCTTAGTCTGATAAATCAGGGTGCAAGCACTACAAGGTCATAACATTTGGTGAACAATTCCAATCAAATACGCTTTGAACACTTCACAATTATCAAGCACACACAAATGATGTAATCTAATTTCATCAAAGTTTAAACACTGGAGACACTGATAGAGACAAGTCAGCAATAATTTCCTAGACAGTGATTTAACTATGCTACTTGTCTAAAAAGTTACTTTTAAGCCACTGACAGTGCAATCATACACTTTAAAAAGTCTGCAAGCAACCTCAGTCCCAGTCCACACACAATGACCGATGCATTCTCCAAACGCAATAGGAAATGTACACGGGGCTTTTGTACCATGCCCATTAATATTTGATTCCGATGCTGAATTTCACAGGTACTTACATTATAAACATTTAGCTGTTTGGATGATCAGACTAGTCCTTGAGATATTTTCCTTTCATAGGAAAAAGAAAAAATCCCTTTACTTCTTCCAGCCTTAAATATTCACCACCTGGTTCAACATGCAGCCTCCTTGAATCACACACACAACCTTCAAAGTCAATCCAATAAGCAGCCAGAAGATGTCTGGGGTGTGTGTGTGTGTGTGGTGTGTGTGTGTGTAATGTGCAGTGTGGAGGAGGAGAAAGTGGCTGAGCTGCTGGTCGGATTAAAAGTAACCGGACTCGTCCTGAAAGCGTCCAGGAAGGAAGTGACAGCAGGCGAATGGGAAAAGGCGAGCAGCTCACAGCCTTTGTAACATCGCGGAGGGGAAGGGGGAGGCGAGGAAGGGATTCAAACTACACGCCTGATGAGGTGTCCTTCTCTGCTTCGCCTCCCTTTTCTTCTCCTTCTCCGTGTCTCTATTTCTCTCTCTCTCTCTCTCTGTCTCTGTCTCTCTTTCTCTCCCACAATCCCAAACGAATGACTCTCTCCTCCCGAGCTGGAGAAATAATCAGTTTCACTCTTGCAAAAAGGGGGCGGGATCAGATCCCGAAAGCGTTTTAATAAAACAAACATAGAGCAGCAGCAGCAGCGGCGGGAAAAAAGGCGGCGCGGGCAGCGGCAGCGGCAGCAGCTCCCTTCCTTGCCCCTCTAGTCTAAACTAGATTGATAAATTACTCCACTACACTACTTTAATTATGTATATGGTATGCAGAATAAATCACTGAACATCAGCACCTCAATCAAGCACTTTTTAAATGATAATTGCATCTTGGGTGAATCAATCTTTCCATTCCTGACATTTTGCTAATTTTAGTTTTGTGGTGGGGGTAATGGCAGATGCCACACGCACACCTCATGACAATCCTTTATTATACTGAGTGAAGACAAGAGGGCGAGCCGGTGCAGCCTTCTGGTGAGCAACCACAGCCCGAGGAGGGCAGCAGGGATGCCTGGGAGGAGTGGACAGACAGACAGACAGAATCGCTTGGTTGGAAAAGACCTTTGAGATTGAGTCCAAACGTACCTGTCCACTACTAAACCCGATCTCTGAGCACCTCATCTACCTGTCTGTTAAATCCCTCCAGGGATGGGGACTCCACCACCCCCCTCGGCAGCCCGTTCCACTGCCTGAGAACCCTTTCAGTGAAGACAGACAGACAGACAGCCCGGGTCAGCCCCGGCGCAGGCAGCGCCGGGAGGGAGCCGGCGTGCGGGGAGCTGCGGGCTGGGAAACGTCCCCTTCCTTTTGCGGGCATACCCCGCTCCGCTCCGACACCTCCCGGGAGGGTTTCGGGGAGATGGTTCCGGGAGGGAAAGGGGTGGGCAGAGCCGCGGACATCGCCCCTGTCACCCGCAGCGGAGCGGGGCCGCAGCCCTTCGCCATCCACACCCCCTTCCCCCGGAGATCTCCTCCTGCCCTGGCTCCTCGCACCTCCATCTGCTGAGCAGCCCAACTTCCACAACTCATCATCAGGCTTCGCATCGTCCTCACCCCGGGGAGGGGGAAAGGGGGGGTCTCCATGGGAAGGTTTGGGGCAGAAGCCCCTTCCCCAGGGAGGGATGCTGGGGATAAAACCCCGCTCGCTTCCTCGCACCGCTCCCAGGCACGGCCGGCTGCTGGAGACGGTCTCTTGTCAGACTTATCCACGGAAATGTGGCAATACTGTGTAAAAGGACAGGGATTTTTTTATTATTTTACGTTTTTTATCCCCTATAGATTAATTTGCTTTTAAAAACTGGACTGTTCTGTGTGTAAACTTGAATCCAAATTAAGGACATGTAATAATTTGTGAGTAAAACTGGACTTTGCAGACACTTGTTTTAATTTCTATGTAGATAGCCAACTTTTATGATCCTTCGAGAGAAGCAGCAGGGGAGCTTATAAAGGCACAGACCATTATTTTTATGATAGATTAAGGTACTGGAAATAGGAACAGAACGCGTGATAAAACCAAACGACTGAATCCAAACAACGGAGTGATAAATATATATGTGGTTTATTTTAATACAAGTCCTTGGTCTCACAGTCTTTTCCCCTATAAACATCTCATTGGGCCACTGACCTACTTCTGAAGTTCCATATTTGACAGTGAATAAATGCCTTTTCAATTCAACTTCTTAAAAACATGGATGCTCGAAGCACAGTCAGAGCAAAAAGAAGCTAAGGCAGCTCTGACAAGCACCCTGCAATTGTTCTCAATGCAGATCCCTAGAGAATACCCTTTAGTGACCACGGGGTTCATCACGCCCTACCCTGTCTCGATGAGAATTAGCTACAGCGTGGACAACTCTCAATGGAGAGATAGTTATGTGCTATAAATGCACCCAGAACAACACCACGAACAGTAATACTGATGTTCCCAGAGCCACCAGGCAGCCAAACACCAGCCAAGCACGCTGAGTACAGCAGCAAGAGGCACATACGCTCGGCAGCATCAGCAGCAAAGCTCGAATGATCTTGGGGATGAAATACTTTCTCAGCCTCAGGTTTGGCATGAAGCGCAGCAGGAAAGAAATACAGAACAGTTACATGGGTTGTACCTTTCCTATGTCTCTTCTGCAGACAATTTTGGTCTCCCAGCATGGCACCCAACTATCCAGTAATATTCATGTTTTCTTAGTGGTAAAAACAGACTTCACACTTTTGTGCTCTAATTGAAAATGACTGTCATCTGCTTTATTTTGTCCAGGACACGTTAAGTTTTCAGGTTTCTGGCTAGTTGGTAACACAGCCCTTCAATTGGCAAGGCAGAACACGAACACTGTTATATCTTGAAAGCAATTATTAGAGTAGGCAAGTATTTCAGAAAATAAGAGTATACTGCAGCTTAGCACATCTACCACACCTCCGCATGGGCACTTGTGGCCTAATCTTTAAATAGTTGTGACCTTCACATAGTGGAGTACTGTAAAGCCATGCCAAGTTTTTGTCACGAGTACAATTCATCAAATTCACGTAGGACACCTCGATTTTTAAAACACAGTTCGGATGCTAGATGGACAAACAGATATAAGGGGAGGGATCAGGCCTTCTCACTCATCTCTGGGTTAGATAAGACATGAATTTATGCAATACCTTTGGAAGTGTTTAGGATTTTTTTCTTTCTCTTGCTGTATTTAATTTTGCAATCTGGAATAATTTCAAACAGTGAAAAAAAGTTTGTTCTGGTGTCTGTACTTGTACTGATGCTTCACAAATGCACCCTTTTCAACTTTCTGGCACAAGGCTCGAATCGACTCTTTTTTTGCTGTCCACAGGTTGCGTGTGGGTCTGCTGACAAAATAAATTTTTTCTTAAACCACCACCTGAGGCACGCGATGTTTTAAAAACTGAGACATCAGTCAGAATGTAATAATTACAAAATCCAAAGTTTTAGCAAAGACTGAAGTGTATATCCCAGTATCTCTTTCCTTTACAAGTGTGATTTTCTCAAACTAACATTTCCTTTGAAGATTATTATCAAAGTCTTTTTTTTGTGTGTGTGTGTTCTTTTGTGGATGCAGAACATATCTTTCCCTTAGGAGAAATGAGATCGCCAGCTTACGTCTTTTAACGGCGTTTAAACTGAAAAGCAGTGAGGTTACTATGAAATGATCTACCCTCTTTGCATCTTAACCCTGGGGTGGCTTGGTTTCCATTTTCTGTTTCGAGTTCTGCTCAACCCCACTCCACTCCACGCCTCTCTCTCTTCCACCACCTCCCTATCTTGTAAGAGCAACACAGTATAACACTTCTTCCCATGTCTGGCTGCTTTTAAACTTGGCCCACGCTGGGTGCAGCGCTTGAAGTGAGCTTTACAAAATTATTTTAAAGTGAGCTGGGGCGGTTGCCACAGCAACCCACCCTGAGAGAAATCGAGGCTATAGATTAATCTACCCCACAAGATTATTCAACAGTACTGTATTTGTTCTTCATTCATTCAGCATATTCCCTCAATCCATATGCTTTTATAATGAACAAAAGATGTAAACTCAGATAATTTCAAAGATAATAGGATATATATTCCAGGAGCACAATTTAAATGCTTTGCAAACCGCTGCAAAGAGCTGAAATGTACATGATTCTTTGCAAAATCATTTAATTGCAAAAAAAAAAAAAATTAATATATTTGCAAGGTAGGCACAGCTAACATATGAACTTTAAATAAAATGGCATGCCATTACTAAAATGGTGTTATACACATCAAGCAATGATTAAAGCCTTTGTCACAGGTGTACCTGTAAGTACATAATACAGCAGAGCTCGCTCTCCAGGCTTTGCTTTTAACATTAAATCTGAAAACAATAAATAGTACTTTGTAATATTAAATGCAATAAATATTAAACACTCACCACATACACCCTCTTTATTGTCAAAATCATCCGCCTCCAATGCTTCACTTAATCTTTCCCATAGTAGTTACTTCACAGTTTACAATTCTTGTTCGGCACCTTAGATGTTTAAAAGCACAAAAGCAGCATATTATTAAAATGCAAACCTGGAGTACTTAAATATATTTAAAGAGATTTATGAAACAATTTCTATAAAAAGAACACGACTCTTTACTGATGTGCACTTAGGCCTGAAAGGAATATCACTTGTAAGTAACTGGATGTTTTTCAGAAGCTGTAATAAACTCCATCTGAATCCTACCTTAGGGATGCTACACTATCAATAAAATTACAAAACTATTGATCTTGGTCTGTACTCATCCTCCGATCGGTACTTAGAACATTATTTATGCTTTTACGTGCATTTTGGAAAACGTGGTTGTCTTGTTGTTTAACAAACAACGATTTAAAAATCCGGGCTAAATGTTGAAATGATAAATTTTGACATATTTTCTTCCTTCTTTTAAGGACAGCTGTGTGCTCTGCCACCACCCAGGGACACATCTCCTCGGGTCTGCTTCCAGGAAGGCAGGACGGGTTAACATCGGGAGAATCTTCTTTTTTTTTTTTTTTAACTAAAACACCCCAAAAGCCTGTTTTTCCCTGCACCTGTGGCTGTGGGGAGTGTGTATGTGTCTGTGTGTGTGGGGGGATGTGTCTTCACTGACACCCCAACAACTCGTTATGGAGAGGCGACCGCTCCGGTCACCACCCCTTACC
>NW_010335287.1:0-1425 GCF_000700745.2 Antrostomus carolinensis
TATCACTGGACTCAAAGCACACCATCCCAGATGGGGAAAGCATATGGAAGAAGAAGCCAAGACTGTGCAGAAAAGCTGGTCCAAGAGCCCAACCTCCTGCTGTTGGAAGTAAGGATATTTGGATTTGATTAATAACTGCAAAATGCTATTCTATCCTATGCAAGAGCCTGTTAATGTTTTATTACTCTCATTACCAGGAGGAGGTATGTCACTGCACAAAGGAGCAGCAGTTGCATTCCTCCCAAATGCTGCTCTGAGGCAGAGCTCGCAACCGAGGTGCGGGACCAGAGGCAGAGGTGGTTCCCGAGACACAGCAAGGCAGGCGAGAGAAGCCCACAGATGCCCAGCAAGCCCATGACCAGCAGCCACCGTGTTTCTCTGGGTGTCACCACAAAGAGAGAGCTTTAAGGAAAATAAAAGGCTCACAAAAGCCATTCCCTGAATTTGATGTACTGGCCTGAAAACCTGACAGCTACTAAAAGTCCTTTTCTGGCTGCATTTTGTACAGGAGCCAAGGGAAAAGAGAGCCTAGAGAAGGGCAGCAAGCAAGAATTTTCTCTTTTTGTTTAACAGAGAGAAAGAAAACCAAAACATAGAAGGGAAGAGGGCTACTCAGTATTTTATCAGCTGTCATTCTGGAAGAAATCTCCAAGTGAAAGTAGAAGCAGAGCAATGAGAGACAGGGAAGGAGCTGGACCATGAACCTGAGACAGTGATGGCAGAGGAAGAGTTGAAGGAAGCATGCACTTAGCTGGGCAAGCAGAGCTTTAAGTAAAAACATGATACCATAGGAGGAGAGAATTCATTTATCCTGAAAAGTCAAAATGGTTGTGTGCTTTCTGCCAGAGACATTCAGCAGCACGTTAGCATCATCTCTCTCAGTGATGAAAAGAAAACACAAGTTATTGCTGGGCAGACTATTTAACCTTGCCTAGAAAGAACATTTCCAGAAGCGAACTGGCGTAGAAGAAAGTAGCAGCACTTCACGGGGAGGTGGAAGGGGAAGACGTTTTCATCAGTAGTCACGATATATTTATTCAGTACATGAGTAGATCTACTCCCAAGATCTACTTCCTTCTCCGAAGAGAAGGACTTGGGAGTGGTGGTAGACAAGAAGCTCAAAATGAGCCGGCAATGTGCGCTTGCAGCCCAGAAGGCCAACCATATCCTGGGCTGCATCAAGAGAAGTGTGGCCAGCAGGTCAAGGGAGGTGATTCTCCCCCTCTACTCCACTCTCGTAAGGCCCCACCTGGAATACTGCGTCCAGTTCTGGAGCCCCCAACACAAGAGAGACATGGACCAGTTAGAAGAAGTCCAGAGGAGGCTACGAGGATGATCCGACAGCCAGAGCACCTCTCCTATGAGGACAGGCTGAGAGAGTTGGGGCTGTTCAGCCTGGAAGAGAGAAGGCTCTGGGGAGATCTT
>NW_010335287.1:1720-21049 GCF_000700745.2 Antrostomus carolinensis
AGATGATCTTTAAGGTCCCTTCCAACCCAAACCATTCTATGATTCTATATGTTGCTGGCCAAAGTACAATTCTTGCTGCAAAGCATACTACCCCCATCATGGATGAAAGATGCATTTATCTAACATGTTACACATGCAAAAAAAAAAAAAAAAAAAAAGTTAAATCAATGTGCTGCAGTGTGTTCATATTCAAAAGTTCACAGACACTGGATATAATGAAAAAATATTTACAGAATAAGTGTGATGAGACAGAAAGGATTCTTTTGTGCCTGGACATAAGAACAAATTTAACTGTGTTAAAATGAAATAATTAAAATATCTTTCAGTAAATAGGAATATTTGGAAAACACAAATTAGTAGCTAAAATGTTAACCTAATTGCAGTGATTTCCTTCTCACCATGAGATGTCATCTACATATCTAAGGTTGGCATCAGGCATTCATTAAGGGCAGGGAACATTTTGTAGAAGTTAAACAGCGAAAGCTGTCTTTGGTGACTGCTCTAGATAGTAATAGCAAGCCAGACAGCTCCACATCTGGGATACTTTAAAGTCAATTCTCAGTAAGTAACCATAAGAAGTTGCAAGGCTTTCAAAGGGAAAAGCACATGGCATGGCGGTGAGGTGCCAGGCATGAGGGCAAGAGCAGTTCACTGCTTTGAGAAGGAAGCAAGGGGGATCCAAAGGAGACATCTGTACAGGGTGGGAAAAGGGCATCTGAGTGTTGCAGCAAGTAAGGTGGCAAGGCAGGTGAGGGGGCCAAACCCACGGCAGGACACCAAGGGGGGATCGCCCCAGGGATGCTTAAGGGGAGAGGCTGCGTTTATCAATAAAAGGGTTCCCAACATCCGTCTCATTTTATCTCCTTTTTCTTGTTGCATTACTGGTGGTTCAAAGATTGTCTTTCCTCTTTTTTGCACCAAGCAGTAGGAATTTATTATAAGAGTATTTTTGCAAGACAAGCTTAGGATATAATCCAACAAACCATTATCACAGAATCACAGAATGTTAGGGATTGGAAGGGACCTCAAAAGATCATCTAGTCCCATCCCCCTGCCGGAGCAGGAACCTAAATGAGATTACACAGGACGGCGTCCAGGTGGGTCTTGAATGTTTCCAGAGAAGGAGACTCCACAACCTCCCTGGGCAGCCTGTTCCAGTGTTCTGTCACCCTCCCTGTAAAGAAGTTTCTTAAATGGAACCTCCTGTGTTCCAGCTTGCACCCATTGCCCCTGGTCCTATCATTGTTGTCACCAAGAAGAGTCTAGCTCCATCCTCGTGACACTCACCCTTTATATATTTATAAACATTAATGAGGTCACCCCTCAGTCTCCTCTTCTCCAAGCTAAAGAGACCCAGCTGCCCCAGCCTTTCCTCATAAGGGTGATGCTCCACTCCCTTAATCATCTTCACGGCTCTGCGCTGGACTCTCTCAAGCAGTTATTATAAATCCTCTTAACTTCAAGCACGTAAGGGAGCCTTTTGCCATTAATGAGACTAATCACATACCCTGTCTTAAGCAGATGTGGAGTGCGTGCATGAATTTTGTCTAGGTTAACCTTTAGTTGTGTGATGGCCACTGTACCTTCTGCTTTACCTCCAGTCTGTGCCTACCCCTGTCCATGCATGCACCCTTCTCCCATCCACCCTCTTGCCAGTAGGATTCAGGCAAAAGGGTTTTTTCCTTTTTTTTTAACTGTTAATGTTGCAGCAAGCTATTTTAATAACATACAGAGTAGTACCACTACAACACCAGCCACACTAAATTTTAAATGTAAAGCCATCAAATTCCTACTACCACGTAGGTAAAAAGTTATCGATCAGACTGATCTGAGATGTAGCGCAGTCAGAGATTTTACAAGGAACATATCCTTTGTAAAATAATAAAAATACTATTTTCTCTCAACACTTAGATGGCAGATACTAGGGCTTAATACAGGGCAGGAAGAAATGAAGTGATTCCCCCACACAAGAAGTCTTTTCTTTAGCACATCATCAGATATTTTAGTTTTCCTATACTTTTTTCCCCCGTCTTATTCCACAAAATAAAATACCAGTGTATGTCAGAACTTACATCAAAGTCCTCCTTTCCAAAAATCCCAGAAGTGATGGTTTATTTCCTATGCAAAAATAAACATGTTCAACTACAGCAGGTGAAATAAGCCAGACAAGGAGGCAAGATACCACCACTCCTTTGCAGTGGTAGTATTGCACATCTCCTGTCAGCTCTATAAATACACTTTTGTGACAATAACATCTCAAATATCTCACTCAGAGGCATCATCATTCATCAGTACTGCATTTTTTCCTGCTCTGATTGAGCTAGTTTGGGGTAATGACAAAATTATCTTTAAATATTCAAAACTATGATTATTGCACCTTTCTGAGAAGCATACTTTTTTTTTTTTTAATATTTCCTAGTACTGATAACATTTACATTTTCCTTTGGAAGAAAGATTTGTCTTCGCCACTTCTGTCTGTAATTTGCTTTATTTTACCTCTTTCAACACTGAGCACAGCAAGGAAGAAATACTTGCATGTTAATGCAGATCAAAGCGTGAAAGCAATCAAATCAAACAAAAAGTAAAATAATCTCTGAAAATAATGAAATTCTTCTTCCCCTCTTACAACATCAATTCAATCCTTTCTTCTCCCTACCATTGACCAGCTGCCAATTCTTCCCCTAACTAGAATTATCAAGAAAAATAAATCTTCAGGAATTCAACAGTATTGTGCATTCTTAAAAATAAAAGTTATTAAACTTTTTTTGATATGTGAGAATGTGTACACTTTAACTGACAAATTAAGATCACATCCCAGTTTTTCTAGAATCAAAACCTTTCAGGCAGGTGTTGCCCCTTTACAACTTCAGAGCAAAGTCAAAATTTAAGACAGAAAGGAAAAACCCATTTCAAATGCTATTGCATACTCCAGTTCAAACTAGTTTTATATTGCTATTTACACAGCAATCAGATCACAGGTAACTCTGACTAACCTCATACCTACTTTTGTAAGGACCATAGCTGCAAACACACTCAGGCTTCAAGCACAAGGGGCACTTACTGCAAGGGCAGGCAGTCTGGCAAAGCGAGCTAATAAAACCTGGATTACGTGTAACCTGCAAAGTGCACCACAGGCAGAGCAGTATTTTTTCACCATTGCATTACAAGCTATTATGTCAGAAGGCATTCTTCTTGGGTTTCGTGACAAATGTGAACCTCAAGGGATTTTAATGGTGGATATTTGGCTTTGATAATGCTACTTAAGATTAGATATTAAGTTGTATAATTTGTGTCTTCAGACTGGACAATTTCATTACTTTCTCCTTTAAAGAGTGGCTTTAATAACTAAGCTTTTAAATTGTTTTCCCCATAATAAATAAGTGAAGCTAAAAGGCACTTGTCAGCACTGAAGAGCTGGATCCAGTCCCACGGTGGACATTAAGGATACAGATTAGACCAAGCCAACAAAACACTTAAAGCAAAGGTTTTCCCTATTAGGTGTTGCGATTTTAAAACTGAGATTCAGTAATATGATTTTAATGCCAGGTGAATGAGGTCAGACAAAGAAGAAATTATGTCAGCAACAGCAGTGAAATTCTTACCAATTTAATATCTACAAATTAGAGCAAGCTTTCCTTCAGAAACCATTAATGTCTCTATAAGCACAGAAGAAGCCAAAAGCAAATCACTCCACGACATCAAACTTGCGATAGGAGCTAAAATACAATGATGTTTGTTATTATTTCTTATGGGCACATTATGAAGGAACGTTCCCTGATTAAAAAGAAAATGTAATCATAAAAGCAACCCTCCCAATCTTAGGACAGTAAAGTTGCCTTCCTGATTTCCCTTCCTCAAGTTTAAGTGGACGTCCTTTTTGTAGCAAGCTTCCAGTTCATAAATTTCCGATGTCACCTGCTATGGTGGCACACACCCAACAGGTCATGCAGCTACACACACAGATGCCTGACTACCAAAGACATCTGTCCCCAGCAGCGGGAGAAAGGAGGTCAAGTCAGGGAACCAAAACCAATGCAAAAAAACTCTTGAGTGCCAGCTAGGTCTAGCTCCCAAACCAGCTGGCTCGTGTTTACACAGGGAAAAGAGAAGAAAATGTGAGAGAGGTGAACGTACATCCATGTGACATCGGTGCTGTGTCCACCACGCAGAGGAAGGTGAACAGCCAGGAGCACACTGTCTGGCCTCCTCAGACAAGAAATACAGTTCTCAATTAAGGATCTTGTCATCTTAACACCCTTAATCTATTTAGTTGATGTATTAGCATATCCTCTTTCTCTCAAGATACACTGCCTAGCCCTTCAATTAGCTGATACTGCCTACTCTTATTATTTACTTCCACAGTGCGTTGCATATCTGCTACCTCTATCATAAAAGAAAACACATAGAAGGGTAATAAATTGTTTTATATCATAATTTTACCTGGAGATACCGAGTCCAAAATTTGTCTTCCTAATATTCTACCTTTTTTTTTTTTTCTCCTTACCCTTTATTTATAGCTTTCTTTTTCTTTCAGGTTAAATAGGCCAGGACTAATTACATCTTCTTCATGACCTGCACTACTTGAAACCATGAATTGTTTCTGCTCTTTTCCATTCCTTGTCTCTATTTTAGCACTTTCCTCCCCTAGCAGGGTGACAGAAGTGATCAGAAAGCTCCAGACCCAATTTTCATGTGCCAGAACTATCTCCCTTGGCTGCGAGACACCACCACGACCAACCACCAGCGGTGTTGGACATGGCAAGGATGGGTTCAAAGCCCACTTCTCACAGATACAAAGCAAGGATGTGAATGATGTGTTCCATCCTGTTACCTGATGGGTGACAACAAAAACCACCTGGAAGGCCTTTGTGATCAATTTTAGCCTCAGCTAGAAGTATGGTGCTGGTTACCATGCAAACCGGTTTGTGCATGGTACAGTGTTTGAGCTGAGGACACTGCATTATCAGGCATTCTGACAAGAAAAATATTGCCTTGCCTTTTTGATCTATGATGATACAAATAGGTTTTAAAGGTACAGTAGCAGTTTAGATTTGGATCAAATTTTATTTTGTTTAAAGAGAGAAAAGGGTTTTTACAGGATTTAAGGGAAACAATTTCCAAGTTTTGTTTATAAATTGCAGTGTAACCACTGCTTCTAAATAGGAAAAACAAACAACACAACATATCTAATGACCTACTGGATCACCGTAAGACCCAGAAGTCTCAAGTGACACAAACTTAGGTTTGCTTTCATTGTCTACTCTAGGAGAAATGCAAAATTAGGTAGCATGGAAAAGTAAACTGGATTTCACAATGTGTTTTTCATTTTTTTTAAAATTCAACAGATAAAGAAATGGGGGGTTTTGCCTAGAGAAGACAGTATTTAATAGCAAAAAAAGTCTAGGTAGTCCAGCAGGTCCACCCCAACACTATCTCTTTGGGTTTGAGAGACCAAGTTTACTCCTGTATGGGACTGGAAGATCAGAGGTTGACAACTATATTAGTGTCTCAAAAACAACAAAAAATATTAATTGAGGAGGTGTCCACAAGGCGTGTGTACATATACATACACAAAGCAGCCCCTCCCCAACTGCTGGCTGCCTTCCTCTGCCCAGTGAAACAAGCACAGCCCAAGGCTGACAGGCTCCCGGGCTGTGCCCAGGGGGTTTTCACCACCCACATCCCACTTCCACAGGTGCCTCCTTCAGCCACTGCTCCTGCCCCTTCCCCCCAGGCTGCAGCCATCGGGCATCCCGGCACCCCGCCACAGCAGCACCCCACCACAGGGACACCCCACTTCCACAAGGCTGGGGTACCATCTCACTGCTCCCTCCCAGCACCTGAGCGTTCCCATTAACTTTGTCCATGCTCAGCTCCAAGTGTCAACTGGAAAAGCCAGACCCTGAATATTTTACAGATGAAACAATAACGGGGTCTCTACCAACGACATGGGACTGGATCCCAGCCCCTGCTCCGCACCGCTCCACCCTGGGCTGAAAACAAGCCAAGAGCTGTCTTGGGCATTGGGTCAGGGATCTCCTCCACCTTTGCAAGGGGCAGGCAGGTCTGCAGCTCCCTGAGCCTCAGCCCTCCAGTCACACAACCCCACCATGCTTTGGAGTCACATCATCTGTGTGCAATGCCTGCAACATCCCCAGGGAGGCAGGGATTCGGTGGCTCCAGAATGCAGCCACACTTTGCCCAGGCACAGCACCCACCACTCTCTTTCCTCATGGGATTCAAAGCATGGCTGCAAGATGCCAGAGAGCTCAAGCTAAAAGCTTGTGAAAGTGGCCTCAAATGTCCCTTTAACAGAAAGGAAAAAACATAACTAGATAAAACCCCACTGGACCAATAATTAAATATAGTCCTCATGTAGCCCAAGCTTTCCTCACTGCAGATTTGCTGCTGTGCCCTCCTGAACTAAACATTTCCAACTTCCACTTCTTCAGTTTTGAGTGTAAAAGGTCAGTGGAGAAGGCAAATCTGTGTTCAGTCTTAAGCATTTCAACTTTCTCAGTTTGATCCAGTTTCAAAAAAAAAAAACCCAAACAAAAAAACACCCCACACCACCCTGAACATGTGAAATTTTTTTTCTTCTTCATGCTTCTTGTCTCTGTTTCACAACATTATTTATCATCAGGTCTCTGGAGACCTGAGACAATAACTATCAAATAGTTTTCTATTTTAGTTTAAATTTGGTCAAAACGTAATACTCCTTTTAATTAAAAAATTTTTTAAAAATAATCCTCTCCTAAAGGCTACTTGAGTATTACAAAAAAAATGAAATATTAAGAAAACAGTAAAAATAAAGGACAGAAGTCCACCTGCTTCTTTACAGAAGCTTTACATACTGGAAAACTATTCTGTTGACTGGATATTAATATCCAGTACACATTTCAAAATTCACTACTTCTTGAAAGAGCCCCACAATGAGCTTTCTAATTCTGATTTTATAGACTAGCATGCTGGTTTCCAAAATGTCACATCAAATAACATGAAAGAATATATAGAAACAAACCACAAAATATTCCAGGATCACATTATTGCCATGCTGGTTTAATTTCTTTTTAGCTATGTGTCATTTCATAAAAGGAATATTTTAGCTTCAAGTGCATGTGCAAGACAGACACAGTGTTTCAGGTTGCCATTCATATACTGACTGTATCAAGAGACATCTCATTCTAGATAATCATCAATTAAAGTGATGCCTATCACAATTCCTCCTCTATGTCCTTTATCCACACTCCAAGGGCATTCAAGAAAAGGAACTAGAGTCTAATCTTTAAATTAAACACTAGATGGAGCCCACTGCCCAAGACTGAAAAAATGAAAGCTCTCCTTGCAGCAAATTCTTACCAGCCTATTGCAATATCTGGTCATGCATACACATGACAGAACTCAAACAGCTGCAGTGACTGTCATTACTGCAAAAACATATACTGGCCAGCAATTACATCTCTGCATAAAGATACAGGCTTTAATTCTGAGCAACTGCAAAAGAATTTATATTCCTCTACAGATGTATTAGGTTGGTGTAAAAGACCCGTCATACTTGGATAAACCCGGCACACATGGATTTTTAAAGTATCCTATCACACTGACAAGTCCTCGACTAAACCATGTCCCTAAGCGCTGCCTACACAACTCAAATACCTCCAGGGATGGGACTCCACCACTGCCCTGGGCAGTCCGTTCCAACACCTGATAACTCTTTCAATAAAGAAATTCTTCCTAATATACAATCTAAGCTTCCCTTGGCACAACTTGAGGCCCTTTCCTCTTGTCCTATCACTCGGTACAACTACTCTAGTGAGAAAGAAAAAGAAAAAAAAGAGAGCCAAGTTGCCAAGATCCAACTTGAGCAGCCTCGCAGTTACTGGATAAATCCAATTATCTCTGGCTCCACCACAAACAACAGCCACTTCTGCAGCATTTTGGCCACGCTCTGGATGGGCTTCACAATGGAAAGGGCAGGCAGAAATCGCAGGTGGACAACCCTTGGCCTTTCCTTAGCTTGCCAAAGGACACGCTCGCAGGAACAGCTAAAAGCCAAGCAGACAATAAAGTTGTGCAAAGCCTCAGATGCGATTCCCAGCAATGCAATTCTGCTGACGGCCGAGCTATCGCTGATTGCTTTAACCTTTGCTCAGTCCAGGCCGCTGCCTTCGCCTAACTCTTTTCCTAACAAACCTATAGCAATAGCTTCATCAAGGTTAAGATAAGCACGACAGCAGTTAGCTTTACCACAGAAGACTATCTTTTGCTCACAAACAGTGATCCATCCTCCTCAAACAAAATTAACCACCATAACTCTGCTTGCCTTAGGACATTTTCTGAATCACCTGGGAGGAGAGACCAAGGAAGTTATTACTAACCACCAACTTGGATCCTAATGGCAATTGCTAGAAGGAAAAATACAGTGTCAGCAAAGAAATGTGCAAGTTTTCCCTAAAGGACCCTACTCACTTCTTATTTCTGCAAAAGATCTACACAGCTCTTTTTCTTGGTTGCACAGCTCTGTGGATGAAAGCTGACCTTCAATGTCTCACAGATTACTACCATGACGCTTTGAAACCAAGCAAAGGTCTTCAAACATGAGATCTGCTGCTAGAAGATCATGACTTGTACTCACCATCATGCTGACAAGCGACTGCTCAGCTCCACCAAAGAGCATGCGTGGGATGATGCTTACATCTGCCCAGGCTGCTTGTTTGCTTGTGAGCAAACACGCTGCTGCCATAAAAGCAACAGGCTTTCCAGCTGCAGCCAGCATACAGTAAGCTCAAACAGTAATACTTCTGTTTATTAATATCTTGGTTTAGTCCTGTTACATTATGTATGTTTTCCAATATAGTTGAATGGAATGAGTATCTGCTCTCGGATAGGCAAATTGATTTGTGTCTTGGTTTTGGTTGGTTTTGTTTTTGAAACTGTGGGTGTAGCAAGCACCTAACATTTATTTTAAAAGCAAATCTGAAAATAATCAGCATTTGTTTGGCACTTGACCCAAAACCATCTGGAAGAACATGCCCATTTACTTCTACAAGCTTTTGGTTCAATAAAAAAGGGACTTTATTAGCAGGAAGAGTATCTCACCAACTGCACAAATTAAGTGTCAGCAAAAGGCGGAGACAATCGAAGTACCAGTCACAGTTGCAGGTTTGAGTAAATAGTAATGTTTAACTACTTCCTTATCACAATCTTCCAGTACAACTGTAATTTAGGAACCTTTGCCACTGTAATTTTCTCTGCTTCATTTTCTTTACAGCTATGCTGTTACGTGTCAGACTAAATACTTGTTCATCAGCACTATTATCCGTGCAACAACTGAAAATGAACAGCCATAAGGAAAAAAGAAAAGAAAAGAATAAATACAAAGGCTTTGTGTATGTATAAAAGAAACTAAAATAAAAGGCAAATTACACAGTGTAGTATTTGAGGCTGGAGAAAAAGTGGACATAAAGCCACGATAGTTACGCGAACGTAACTCTGAAGATAGTCACTGAGCAGGCACACGGAGCAGCGTGGTGACAGTCGAGGTAAAGTTAAGGTTAAAAATAAAAATCTAAAGCTTTTAGTTTCTTGCAGCAATAATCCTGATGGCTTTCAGCCTCTGAATATGGAAGGGATGAGACACTGTGGCCTTGCTGGGACCTCACCCACTGACCACATCCCGTCACAGCTGGGACACAACAAGCAAGAATGACAGTTCACTTGCTATATGGGTGGAAACAGATGAGTTAGTGGCAAAAAAAAAGTGCAAAAATAAGTGAAAGCCTTTGAAATCCTTCTTAGAGTTACTAACTGTTGTTTTCCATATTCACTTGTATTGCCTCCAAACACAAAGAAGAAAAGTCAACCTGTAAATTAAACTAAATCCTTTCCAGGAGGAATGAAAAATCAAGCCAGCAAAACCAGAAACACAACAGAAAAACTGAGATCAGGTTAAACACTTAAATTCATTCACTGGCACGTTCATAAGCCTTAACCTACTAATAGCACACTTTGTATATTTTATGCTTGTTTTCAAGTGTTTGCGGGACTTAACTCCAGTGTTGCAGGCCATCTTCCTGAAAATGCACAGGATTACTCGGCAGGGTCGTCTAAACCATTAGAAGTCCTTTGCTCCTCCAAAGCTGCTCTGGTCATTTCTGACCCATTCGCACTCCTCTTTATAGCTTCACCTATTTCATCCTGCAAGGTTGCCTCAGTATCTTGACCATTTCTCTCGCCCCTCTCCTCTACAGTCCTCTCGCGTCACCACCCGTAGCACCTACTTCATGTTGGGGAGCTGACTCCTGTTCAGTCCAATCAACCGTAGATTTCAATCTGCCTCCTATTTGCACTCCCACATAATTTTTGAAGAACTGTGAATAGTCACTGCCCAATCTTTAAAAAACCCAGCTAAACAAAAAAATCCCCCAAGGACTGGAAGCCTTCTATGTGAAGAATCTAGTTGTCCTGAAGCCTGTTCCCATGAGGTTAAGTGAGGTTTGTTAACTGATTCAAACAAAAGTCAATTGATTATTTACAAAATTTTGGAATCTAGTGGTACAACTACTGTTGATGTAAAACAAACAGCATAGAGTTTCTTCAGAAGCAGCAAGTGGCAGAGCTTGATTGCTTTGTGCTATTAAAAGCCAAAAGCAACAAACGTTCAGAGGCGGCCCCAGACAGCACTCCAGAAGAAGCCCGGCCAGATGCTGCATTCCTCCTCCTCCTGTGACAACAGCCACCTCCAGCCTTGCTGTCATCACAATGTCCTCCACCACCCTGCCACTTTACTCTTCTTCCAAGCATAAAAGCCCCTCCAAATTCCAGTGTTTTTTAATAGATCACAGGTTAATTGCTGCTAGGAGGGACCTCAGGAGGTCTCTGGTCCAGGCTCCTGCTCCAAGCAGGACCAGCAGTGAGATCCAACCATGTTGCTCAGGGCTTTGTCCAGTCAGGTCTTGAAGACCTCCAAGGACAGAGACCACACAGCCTCCGCGGGCAACCTGTCTGGCTGGTCGTCCTTGGAATAAAAAAGCTTGTCCCTTTAACCAGTGCGAACATTTCTTGTTTCACAACTGGTGCCCACCATCTCTTGGCCTTCCACCACACACTGCTGGGAAGAGCCTGGGGTGACATCAGTTCTACTCCTTTAGTGAAAGGAAATCATTCCTTATACTTTTAGCTCTGATATTTATCTTTTTATGCAAAATGCACTTTGCTCTTTGATTTAGATTACTGTTTCAGATTTTAACTTTGCCAGCTGCATTTGCCAAAAATTCAAATATAACCAAATCAGAGCAAAAGTGAAAAATAAATCTAAGAATAAAACTTGTGTGGAAATGCTCGCCCATGTGATCACATCAAACTTCCCTTGATGTACCATGGTGATGGCAGCACTTCAGTCCTCGTTTTACTGCATTTCCAGATATCAAAGCAGCATCTCTTTACATAGATACAACACAAGAGCCAATTATCCATGTACATTACAAAGTAGGCTAAAAAAGCAAGATACATGCTGAAGCAAAGCCATGAGGAATGCACTCTACCAGTTTTCAGACTCAGAGAGTTTTGGGGAGTGCGTCCATCAGAGTAAACGGGCACTGCTTCTGTTCCTGGGCACAGGAGCTGTTACTCTCTCAGGCTGATCAAGGCTTCTCAGCACACAAAAGCACGGCAATCTGAAGCAGCAGTCCACTTACAGACCTCGCTGCTACTCAGTTACCAAATTACCGTGTACCAGTCACGCAGAAGGCTTCTTAACTGCACTCCTAAGCCGTGCTGCTGAGGAATAAAGGATATATAACCGGAACTAAGAGAGGAGAAAAATGCAGCAGTGCAACATATGTTCATCCTGCCTGAAAGGTCATACGAAATGTGATTACTGCCATTATCCTCCAGGACTCTGAATATTGCCTTGAGACAAGGGCTTTCCGGCATAAGCTATGGATCAATAAAAAGGATTAAGCAGCAATACTTCAGAAGTGCTCAAAAATAAAATATCAGGTTTTATCTCAGATTTCTCCAAAGCCGTGTCTGAGAAGAAACTCTTAAGCTTAAGACTCAACTTTCAGTCTCAAGCTCTCTGCATCAGTGCAAGACGGAGGTGCCGCAGACAGTGCACACTCAAGAGACTGAAAAGGAAGAAGGAGAGGGAGAGAGGTGACGCCGACCCCCCGGAAGGGGTGTGCAATGGCTAAACCTGGCTGCAATCTGTCAGAGAGCAGCCAGTGCCCAGCCCCATGCTCACTCCCACGCTTTACCTGGGACAGGGTCACCAGCACCCTGGGGACACTCGCATCTCCCTGCAACAGGACAGGCAGCCAACGCCATGCCCAAATTGTATTTGTCTTCTCCCTCGAAATGTAAGGCTGTGCATAAGTGAGTTTGTCACCACCCAGGTGAGAGGTGAAGCAAGTTGTTTTCCTTAATTGAGCCTATTAGCAGTAACAAGTCACTCCTGCTAGGTCTAAAGAGCTCAGAGACAAATCCCAAGGCAGCTAAGCTGCCAACCACCTCCAGTCAGAGCTCAAGGCAGCTTTACTCCTACGGTCAACACTGGGTGAATCCTGCCACCTCCAACCATGCTTCTGGAGCAGATCTCCGGGCTGGTATGTTTTATGTGTTGCAGCAAATGTCCATTCATCTTTAAAGTCCAAAGTGCCAGAGCCTCATCCTCAGAAAGCAGCAGTGGGTACCCCCAGAGTGATGCTCTGCAGGTCAGCTGTCTGTGCGCAGGTAAAGAGTACAACCCTAAGAGAGCTTTGTGCCTTTTTTTTTTAATTAAAAAAAAAAAAAAAAAAAAAAGAGCTCTCACCAGAGACTACCTGGGATAGAAATCCTTTTCACAGAAAATTCTGGTACAATATTTAATGCAAACACACCATCAATGCATCATCTCTTAAAGTTCACACCACAGGCAACACCAGTATTAGGAACAGCAAGACGAATCGCACAGTGCTTTTCTGAAAACCCATCCAATGAATTAATCATTTTCTGTCTGAACTATTTGCAGAAACAACTGAATAAGCCAGAAAAGAAAAATTAAAATGTTCTAAGCCATTGCTTCACAGTGTGTCTTACAGAAAAGTAATTTAAAAATTATTACAAAAGCAATAACACTCAATCTCATAAAATGACACTATTTCAAATTAATCCATTGCATGTTAATTCCTTCACCTTTGCCAAAAATAAAACAGAATAAGACAAAAAAACACGCTATCAAAAAAAAAGTTGAAATTCAGTGAGCTTTGCCTGTCGCTTCTACAAAATCAACATCCCAAAAGCAGACTTAGCTTTCATCAAGCCCAACTTCCAATAAATAACACTCCTCCAAACAAGCATAAGTGAAACGCATTTTGCAGACTCACCAAAATCATCCATATTCCAGGAGGCAGCCATTTGTCCAGTTTGTGAAGTCCATGGTTGCAGCATGGTCATAGCAATCAGTCCGAAAATGAAGAGAAAAAAGAAGAAAAAAGGACTTTTCAGATTTAATGAACAACACAACACTACTGCTTTCTGTAAAGTCTGCATTACAGAATAGTTTCAGATAACTCATTAAATAAGCTGAACATACACCCACACCCCTAAATTACTCTAAAAAGAAAGAAAATAAACACAATAGCAATGCCATATTTATAAAAGAATAATTACAGTCTAAGAATGATCTGTCAAGGCTAGCCTCATAAGAAAGATTTTATGAGGGGGGGAGAAAATATATTTTAAAAAAATTAATCAATTCTTCTACTGTATCTCCCCTCATCAGGCAGTAACAGGTAGGCAGCATCACATACAGAAAAGGTATATTATTTTCTCATACTGCAGACATTTCTAAATCATTGATGAGATGTAACATTTGGCAAGAAAGTAAGTCAAAACTGCCACGGGCCACAGCAACTGCTCATTTTCAGAACCCTCAGTCAAGAGCAAGGAACTGAGAATTTATTCTTTGCAATTAAGGGGGCTTGCAGCCTACCCCACAGCTAAGTACCTAGGCATGGTTACACATCTGCAAACTGTCAAGAACACCCAAGCTGATAATTTTCTGGATTTGGACCCCAAACAGTGTCCATGCAATCAAACCCAGTAAGTGTCACTTCTCTCCTAGTAATGAAAAGCCAAAGAACAAAGTTTACAGCTTTCCCAGGCTCAATGTTGCTTTGTTTTGGCAACTGCTCCAAAACATTTGACCAATTTAGTATTTTTGGTTTTGCTTTTTTGTTTGGTTGGGGTTTTTTATTATTATTCCTTCAGAGACAGAATGCTTTGAAGACATCTGTACTAAATGGACTTGCTTTGGGTTAACCTAAACAAATTGCACATGTGTACGTAAAGTGAAAGGCGGGCTCTCCTTTTGACTAGAGAAACCAATTGCGTTTTCAAGCTGAGGAAGAGCAAAAGGTCCTGAGTGTGGAGACTCCAGACAAGGAGAGCATTGAAGCCTGCGGAGGAGAGGAGGAGGTGGCAAAGGAGGCGCTGCTGTCTTCTCCCAGCAGCTGTATCATCATCAGATTGACCATTGTGCAAACAGCACTGAGGCTGACAAGATGCTGAGAAGCCAAAGATCATTGCAAAGTCTCTCAAAACAGATTGGGAAATCTCCTCATTTGTATGTTTTGATCATCCAAATTCTTCAAACCAGCTGTTCTCAGGAAAACAGGTATCCTCAGAACTCTGAGGTCTTCTGCCAGGTCCCAGGGAAGGAGCCTGGGGCCAGGGCAGTATTTTGGCCTCCAGAAATCCCCAGGCAGCGAGCCACCCACACAGACCCTGGTATGTTTTCTTTTTTATATCTGCAGAAACCATGCCATGCGAAGGCAAATTTATCTGTTGGTGTCAAAAAGGAAAACATAACTGGCACAGTCAACTAATTTGCAGCCCCCCTACGGATAATGGTTGATGAGTTACCTCCTCCTCTGCCTCCACAGCCCATTAGTAAGACAGCACGAAAGACTGCAGAAGAAGGATGACGATTGCTCATGTATTTACCACTTTGCTAGCGAACAATTTTTTGTTGCTGTTTTTGTAGGAGTGCTTTTACAGAAGGAGTCTTTCCAACGCCTTCTCATGAAGGATATCGGAGAAGAAAGGGAAAAGAGATTGCAAAGGATTTGCCTTCACTTCTGATTTCTCTCATCAGCCTTGTGAACCACAGTCCTTCCCCAGAGATGTGACCATGCACCATTACTATCAGCGTGACTACAGCTACAGATTGCCCTCAAGATATTACCTGCCTTTTCCCTTGCAAGGAAAGTGGGGATTACTGGGAGGACATTTTTATTGTAGCAGTCATGACTCCAAGATGCTCCCAAGGAATGTAATGGCCATTGAGTGACCTGACTAAACACCAGACTTCAAATTAAGGAAAGTGAGATTTTGATAGTGGCATGGAGCAAGATGAACATTAATGAACTTCTTGGGAGATGAGTGGTCAAGAGGTCACAGGAAAACAGATATTGAGTTGGTGGGAACACTGGGAAACATGGTGTACAGAAAAGGAACAAAAGGGTATGGGTGACTAAAATGGAAGAATTCCAGCAGGACAGCTGCAGAACTCCTTAATTTAGGGTGAAGACGGGGCAGGATAGAGGGATAGTAGTGCAGCAACCACCATTGACAATAGTGCATATGCATTCCTGAGTGAGAACAAAAGGTGGTTGCTGAAGTTTGACACGTCATAAGGGACAGTTTTCCATTAGCAGCTCAGAAGGTTTGTGGGAAAAGGAAACAAAAAAAGTCACAATACGCCACAATGGGATGGATGAATGGATGGGATATAAATTGCCTTGAGCATTGCAGCAGCATCCACTGCCTACACTACATGCCAGTTGCTTGGGTCAGGGAGAGGCAAGATACATTAGAGCAAGACCACAGAGACATTTTGCATTCCCC
The DNA here is from genome assembly GCF_000700745.2 of Antrostomus carolinensis. NCBI lineage: Eukaryota > Metazoa > Chordata > Aves > Caprimulgiformes > Caprimulgidae > Antrostomus > Antrostomus carolinensis. The sequence goes on from NW_010335287.1 coordinate 17,609, forward strand.
CTGCTCCTCTTCACATGCTATTTTTGCATGACACTGGTTATAAAACTGAAAACGTTGGTTCAGCTTCAGGCAGCAATTTTAGGGTCAATTGCTTCCTCACCAGACACTGAAATCACAATTTTTCAAGCATCAAATTAACTGTGAATGTTTTAGGGGACAGAGAACTTTACTTATGCATTATTACTGTGGGTCCCCCTCCTCAAAAGCCTATCTTCTCATCCCTCTTGATATGCCAGGTGCTTTTTCCCCCCTCCCCCTAGAACTGCACTTCAAGATGAACTCTGTAATTACACGACTTGCTTTTTGTTCCGTCAACTCATTCCTGACTGTTACACACCCTCCAGCATACAGATCTCAAGAGGGAGAATACACTTTCAAAACCACGTGAAGCATTTTATCCATTTTTCACAAAAGTACATCAATATAGGGCTTCCAGCTGAAAGCTTCTGAAACTTTCCTCAAAACTTTTATGGTTCAGCTTGGATCCATTCCTAATCCTCAGGCAGGCAAAAAGACTCATCTGGCCCCAGTGCACCATGAAATAAATCAACAACAAAGCCTTAATGAGGTCAGCTGTCCAACAAAAACCCCCCAAACAGGGCTATGCATCTTTCCCTAAAAAAAAACCCTAATACTATCAGTATGATACAGAACAACTGCAAGGCCTGATGCTGCAACTGCTTTCATTCTGGATCCAGCTGCATCAAACTGGTGTTGAAACCACACCCCAGCCAATGCTCCAGTGGGCTAAGAGGGCTGAAAACTAAAGGAAACTGAAAAGCCATTGCTGGCAGGGAAGTCAGATTCAGGCTTATGGTGTCACCTGCCCGTGGAACTCCTAGACAGAACCAAACTTTTGTATTTTCCTCTTCTATGCAAACGTTATTAAAGTGTGCATATGAAAAAACGTTCTTTAAAATGGAAAAGACCATCCAGTAACATCTTGCAAATTCTATACATCTTCAGCTAAATGAGAAGTGCTATTTTGTAACAAAATAGGATGTTCATAAAACTTTATGGAAATAAAACAGTTGACATGAGAACTGATGAAATCAGCGGTGCTATGGAGATTTAACATTTAAGTGGTACACAACATTAAGTTGAGTTTGGTTTGCTTGGTCTCCATTTCAGTTCTAGAGCCCTGCCTCCACAGCTTGATAACTGACCGTCGAGACAACTGTGAAAGCTTATCACTTCATGACCCATGAGCTATACAACTAATTCCCAGTTGCTTTCAGTCAAGCAAAGGCAGCTTTAAACACCAGCAGTAGCAAAATCTCCTCTCTATTTCACAAACCACAAGATGTGGTAAGTCCTCAGAAGGTGAGAAACATCAGGTGTTAGCAAGGTCTTGTAGGCTCACCAAAGAACATCTCAATGAAAAAGCCATACGCCCCTATGCAAATAAACATAGTATAGTGTGTATACACACACAAATACATACACGTACATATAAATATATAAAAAAAATTATATATAATCTCTATAAAGGGTGCTCATCACCCAGCAGGTGGCACTCGTACCACAAGCTCCTGAGGGTGGAGTGCTGTGGGAGGCTGTGAGCAGCCACTGCTCTACAGGAGGCACCATGTTCCTGAAAGGTAAAACCAGCATGGGCACCAAAGTGTCCACCACCCTTTTGCAAGGCCTGAAGTGTCAAGTCCAAGCCAACATTCCATTAATGTTATTGGCCAGGCACCACCTCCATTAATTTCCTCGACAGCTGCAAGACTTCACTGCTTGCTAATTCTGAAGTGCTCTTGCAGCCTTCCCAGAAGAGCAGCACTTTGGGGACTGAAAGGTTTCTGGAATATTTTTGACGTGGAAGCATCACATTATGATGTCAGGAACAAAACAATTAAATGTGAAGCTTCCTTCAGACTTCATCGTTTCTTTTCTCCATTTAACACACCCAACTAGCTTTCAATTAATCCCAATAATAATTTGGGGTTTTGAAGATCTCATGAATGAGCAAATCAGAACTGGCAGAGGAAATGCTGTTTTCCTTTGATTAAAATTGAAGACTTGTTTTCACCCATGACTTAAGTGTCACTATCGTATGTACATTCTTAATATACCTCTTCTTCAGCTGAGTGGTGCTTCAACTTCAGCTGAGTGGGTTTGTTTTTAAAAAAATATTTTCCCTTCAAATTCAATATTCCACTCATTTCCCTCCCCTCCTAAAAAAAAAAAAAAAAAAAATTAAAAAAAATCCGCTTAGAAGCATCAATTTGAAAACATCAGCTGTGCATGGAGCAGTGCTGCTCCCCATAAGAGAATGCCTCATGTCAGATTGAAAGATGCCTTTCCAAGGTCATTTCATGTTCCAATGGGTTTGTTATGAAGTTGTGGAACGGCAGATAAGGTTGCACAAGATAGTAAAGTGCCTTCCTAAGCTAGTTCTGGGCAGTAATGTGCAACTAATATTTGAGCAAGGGCCTTCTATAACATATACCTCTGAAAGAAACTTCATATGCTGAGATAAATGCTGCTGCAGGAAGGAGTAGTACTGAGATATGGATAATCTGTTTTCCTGCTATCTCCCAATTAAAAAAAAAAAACCACAAAGAAAAGGCCATTTTCTTGACAAATTTACATTAACTGCACATGCTTATGGCTCTTGGCAAAGGTTGTTGGGGGGGTCTAGGAACATTAGGGGGTATCTCTTCAGGAAGTTTTGTTAAAATACCAAATCCTTCATAAAGATGAAAATTTGATGTTAAAAATTGTTCAATTTAGAATCAATAGTGATGCCTCCAAGTTACAAGAATAAGGATACCAGAGTAGCTCCTGATTAGGTACCAGGACTACCAATTTCCAAGGTTAAAAAGGAGAGGAGAAAAAAAACCCCAAACAAAACCAAACCCAAACAATCCACAAAGCATATCTAAGAACATTTCTTTGAAAGTCTTGTAGTTACAGCGTGAGGAATGATGATCTAGTATTTTTAGACTGCTTCTAATAGAGCCCAAAAATGGAGGAAACCACATAACAGTATCCTCTTAGTGAGCTTTTAATACTGCCTGAGCCTATCCCAAACTCTGAAAGAAGGTAAGCATCTGGCAGCACATTGAATTGCGTGTCACCATTTCAGCCATCACACCAGGGACTAAATCTTTCCCTGGAAAGAACAGGGGAACAAGCATACGAACTCCGGGGTGGGGGGTAGGGGGGAATCCTTCTCACAAATGGTCAGCTACATCTTAATGAGGTTTAAAGCTGGATGAAAGATCACCGATTTAGGATCCAGAAATGCAAGCACTTGGCATCCAAAAGGCCCCAGGAAAGGGGCAGCGGGGGTGGTTTTTTAAGTCCCAAATAAGCATTTTGGGGGTCCAAAAGCCTGCCAGGAAAAATTAGAAAAATGGCCACCCAGCACTGAACTGTGCACAAAATGCAGAGTTTCGGCGCTTCCCACTCTGCATTGCACCCTGCACTCAG